>NC_056728.1:1150718145-1150783145 GCF_019279795.1 Protopterus annectens
ATATGTTTTTGCTTGAATCTTGAAAGGCTCTCCACTGTGTATGAGTTATTAATGCTGTCATTGGTACCTGTCAACCATACAGAAAAGCTAACTGAATGCCAACCATTGTACTTATGTTAAATGTCTGAAACTCAGCATAGTAGCTACAAGGTATGAGACATTGTGTACAGAACAGTTTCCACAGTTAGCTTCACCCACAGGAAGTCCCCTCAACTGCAACCTGAAGCTGTTGTAGGCAAGCATAAACCTAAACATTTGAGAATAAATATTTAAAAATTAAATGTATGTACCATCAGAAATAATCAATTATTTTTACTAATATAGGCAACAAGCCCTCCACATAGCTAATGTGGATATATCCTTAAGCTTTTAATCTGCTGTAAAGGTAGTGCACACTTGCAAGGACAACTGGCTCAACCCCCCCCCCCCCGCAGTGTAGACATGGTTCCAAGCTATACCACTACTTCTAAATCAATCAGCAGCTGCTTTTAGGTCTTACTGAGCATTTTTAAAATAAATCAAACACACAGCTTGTGACTGTTACTCCTTATTGGAAGCAACTTAAAAAGTTTATTTGAGTGGGAAAACCAATTGGAGCAAAACTTACACATTTGCTAATAGCAACCAAACCCAGGGACACAGAAGTTATTTGCAAATAGTAAAAGTGATGCAAACTACCATACCTGAAGTAACCTGTCTGATTGATTTTCCTGGGCTAGTTCCATCTGGTTTTGTGCAGCCCACTCTGTTCGCCCTCGCTATCGCTCAAACTCACTTTGCTCCTCTACCCTGCCCCTATTCCCACCCACCCCTGACTCAATTTCCTTTATAGTTAGCCGCATCTCCTCCACCCACTTCACTAGCCAATAATACAACACAACACACCCACACCTCTTTAAATCCCCATCACCTTAGTACTCACACTCTTACACCATTCCTATAGTCTTTCATCACCCTCTGAACTAACAATCTCATCTATCTCACACTACTCTAATTAATAATATGCCTACTATTCTTAATATACTATTTCTCCTTCTCCTTTCAACTACATTACTCTTTCTCTCAGTTCTCACATGCTATCAAGGCACTACTGTTATACACACCAAATCACCCACACTCACTTTATCTCCAAACCACAACACATCTACCTTTACTCATATTTTCCCCAGCCTATCTAACTGCACCATTATTGCTACACATAGATTCAAATACTTCCTCACACCTAAACAGCATGTTGACAACAAAAACAAATATCCACACATGCACCCAATCTCTCCAATAATCGATTTCATATTATCCAACCTGTTACTATCAGGAGATGTCCACCCCAACCCAGGTCCTAACAATTCTCCTCAAAATACTTTCAATACCATTACCACCTCTGTGCTCTCTTCCACCTCTCCATCATCCATTACTAATACTATTCCTCAAAGAAGACTCACCCCCTCATCTATAGATATTCAAAGTATAGTTAAAAAAACAACACACTTCATGCTTGGATCACTCAACATAACCCAAACATACTTGCCTTATAAGAAACCTGGTTAAAACCAAGTATTTCTAATTCTGAAATCCTTCCCCCTAGCTACAATATCCTCAGGCATGACAGACTTTCAAAAGGAGGAGGGGAAGTTGCAATCATGTATTCTGTCTGTCTCCCCTATCTCTTTTCCCATATCTGACTTTTTCCCAGCTGAGATAATTTTAGCTGACTTTAAACTTAGCCACCATAAAAAAAAAACTTGCCATTGCATCAATTTATATCCCTCCTGGAAATAATGTCCCCATTTTAGAACACTTTCTATCCTAGATATCTAAAACTAGCCCTTATGGAACCATCTTACTAGGAGATGTCAATATTGACTGGCTGCACATCAATAAAGAATCACTTTCTACCTCTCTCAACCTGTATGGATTCACACAGCTCATCTCTTCCCCTACCCACCTTCATAAATTTTCCTCTACTAGTTCACTTATTGACTGGATACTAGCATCTCACCCAAACATTACCATAATCCAACCACTCTACCAGACACATTAGGTGATCACCTACCTTTACTAGTTCACAGAAACTCTGAACACCTGCATAAAGCACAATAATATAAGGTGACCCATGATCTATCTAGCTATTCTCCTGACTCACTAAATCACCTCCTCTCTACTATAAACTGGTCCTTTCTCTCTAATCTCACTCTCAATGAAGCAGTCCTACACTTCAACAACACCTTTCTATCCATCCTCAACTCCCTTGCCCCCACTAGGGAAACTCGCATCAAATTCAGATATGCCCCATGGCTAACTAAAACTACACTTACACTCATGAAGACCAGAGATAAAGCTTGGAAAACTTGGAAAGGCAATAATACCTCTTCCAACCTTATCTCTTACAGGGAACTTAGAAACAAAGCTAAGAAACAAATTAATCTTGATAAAAATAGCTATTACGAATCCGCACTTAACAATCCCAACTGTAATCCTAAAAAATTCTGGAACTCTATCAATAAACCTCTTTCACCTGGTACTCCTACTCCACCCACACCTTATTCTGACAAGACTCCTCTAGAAATATCAACCCTCCTTAATAAGTTCTTCATTGAAACCATTAAATTCTTAACTGTAACTAACTTCTCCACCCACACCTCTTTCAGTCCATCTACATCTTCATCCACCTCTGATTCACCTCTCTCACCCTCACTCTCATTATGACTATCACCTGTTCCCACCTCTTATATCAAGTTGCTCTTAACTAAACTAAAACCTGGTTTATCCTCAGCTGATAACCTTCCTCCATTATTCCTTAAACATGCAGCTAAATCTCTAGATTACCCAAAATCTATCCTAGTTAATAGATGCATAAAAGAAGGCGAAGTCGCTGAAATTTGGACAAACTTTTTTGTAGTACCTCTTCATAAAGGAGGAAACTCAACTGAGCCAACCAATTTCAGACCAATTGCCATACTGTCTCCCCTCTCCAAAATACTGGAAAAGTGTATCCATAAGCAAGTACTTAATCATCTACTACAAGAAAACCTATTCACACCAACTCAATATGGCTTCTGTCCCACACATAGCACAGCTACTGCTCTTGTATCCTTTACTAATAACATTGCTCAAGTCAGGTGTAATAGCAAAATAGCATCAGTCCTACTTTACCATAAACTCTCCAACCTAAGCTTCTCAAACACCACCACCTCCTGGTTCTGTGATTACCTCACTAATAGACACCAGGCTGTTAGATGGAACTCTTCCTACTCCTCCTTTCTAGCAGTTAGGACAGGGGTCCCACAAGGATCAATATTGGGCCCTCTCCTCTTCAATGTATTTACCAATGACCTTTTCTCATTCTGCCCCCAATCCAATCTTATTCAGTATGCTGATGACTCGACCATCATCAGCTCTACTGACAACATAGTAAACATTCAATCCCTTACACAAAACTCACTCCACTCAGTTGAAAACTGGCTACAATCCAACCAACTCCTGCTAAATGCGAGCAAAACTAAGCTACTATTTTTCCTACCTAAAAATCTGGAACATGCAAAATAGAACTTTTCCGTAACATCCCTTAATGGAACTAAAATTTCTGTTGACACCCAAACAAAACTCCTTGGAGCAATAATTTATAATAAACTTAAATTCGACCATCACATTCATAGCTCAAAAAAAAACAAAAAAACACCAAAAACTAGGTCTGCTTTACCATCACAAAAACTTTCTTCCCTGTGCATCTAGGCCATCCCTTGCCCAATCCCAGCTTCTACCATCCCTACTCTATGCTTTACCTATTCTTACCCATATACAGAGTAACCTAATATCCAAACTAGAAATCACATACAACAAAGTAGCCAGATGTGCTGCAAAACAACCTTACAAATCCCATCACTGCCTCTCATTAAAGGCTTTACACTGGCCTGAATTTTCAACTTTCTGCCTCAATTCCAGCTCCTTATAGCCCACAGTATACTAAACAATCCTAAATCCTGCCCATCCCTTGAAAATTCTCTGACACTTTATACTCCTCAACACCCACTAATCAATACTTTTTTGAAGTTCATAAGCCAAACAAAACCTTTGGGAAAATACTCTAGTGTCACTCAGTTGCAAAAAATTGGAACACACTCTCTTTAGCCCTTAGACTACTTAAAGGCAAAAATGCCTTCAAGAAACAGCTTAAATCTTTTTTCCTATCAAATTGGATATGTTCATGCTCTAAACTAATACCCAAATACCCAAGAAACATTCAGGGATAACCTGACTTAACTGTATCACTTCTAGCTCTCTTACTACTACCTACACATTTTATTCCATCATATTCCATACTAGTTAGCTCATGTTACACTCAGTTCCCATAATCCCCTATTACTGTTCTTTAATTTATTAACTTACAAAGTTCATACAGCTTTATCTGTATATTTACTTACTTCATGCCTAGTACCTTGGTTCAGCAGTGTACTGACCTTAGTCTTACCTCATTTCTGCTTAGTTTCTTGCCATACTATGTGAAAATTTCCATATATGTATTGTATTGTATTTCTATCCATTCTATATATTCCTTTATTGCATGTTATGTAATTACTTCAGAAGTATGTATACTTAAAATGTGATCTGTGTTTATCTCTGTTCTTACTATTTGTTTACTTAAACTTTTTTTAGGGAGCTTTTCTCCTCGGGTCTCTGCTGAAAAAGGGCTTCTAAGAACCCAGACAGACTAACCCGGTTAACAAATGTAAAAATTAAAATAAAAAAAAATAAACCAAATGAAAATGAACCCTTATCCGCAACCACTGCAGCTGAACTTGTGCCAGCTTAACAAGAAACTCCCACTATTCCACAACAAAAAAGGAGAGGGAGTGCGGGTAGCAAGTTCATGCCAAAATGTGATTCCTTCTCCAGTTACACTTGTCTAAACCCCTTAAACCCCTCCTTACCCTTAGCTCATTTCCTTACAAACATCCCTCACACACATTTAACCCTTTTACCCTCCCCCTCCCTTAATTCCTGCTACTACATTTATCTGACCCCACCTGAAGATGCCCTGTGACAAATTGGTTTGTTACCAAACCTCATTAATTGCCATTAAAATCATTATAAAAAAGAAGTTGCAAATGAAAACCATTAAGTTGCATTTGTGATTATGAAAATTAAAACAAAATAAACAAAACAAGAAAAAGAAAACAGCTTTTTATGTTGGAGTTTCACCCTCCCACACCCCTGGAAATTAAATATACAAACCCCAGTGTTGCCAAAACTAAAAAAAAGGGCAAAATTCTTGAATTATCTAATGGTCATTATAATGAATTTTGATGTTGCATAATTAGACAAACTGTGCCAGCGATGGAAAACACCACCATTTCACCATAAATAAAATGAGTGCAGAGATAACACATATAGCACTGATATATTTACTTATACACACACATATATAAGTATGTATGTATGTGGTCTCACTTCATATACTCGAAATGCTGAAATCTCGAATTTCAGCATTTCGAGTTCATGAAGCCACAACTGTAGAATAGCGAAAGTGCATAAGCGTGAATATGTCGAATCCGCACTTATGCAGTGATGCTAAGTTACGGGAAGTGTTTGTTTGGGATGTTTGTGTTCAGACCTTCGGATGAGTGAGTGTATGTAAGCAGTTTTGCAACTTATGTATATGTGTGATGTGATGTGTGTGTGTGTGTGTGTGTGTGTGTGTGTGTGTGTGTGTGTGTGTGTGTGTGTGTGTGTGTGTGTGTGTGTGCGTGTGAGGGACTGTAGAATGTCTGTGTGCGAGTGTTTTTTTTTCGGTGCGATCTCAGAGTTAGTATATATAAGTAGGGGGTGTGTGGGGGCAGTGCAGCCCCCGTGGGTGCAGGGGCTTGCCCTGCTTTTGTTTAATGTAGGTATGTGTATGTGTGGTGTTTTGTTATGTTTATGTTTTTTGTGCTGTAATGTATGTGTGTTCGAGTTTGTGATTTTGGCTTTGTGGGGTTTTGGTGTTGTGATGGTTTCGGCTTCATTGACTCGAAATCCTGAAATTCGAGATTTCAGCATTTCGAGTATATGAAGTGAAACTACATATATATATATATATATATATATATATATATATATATATACATATACATATATCAACAATTACTGAAAACTTTAAACTAGAAGAAATAAATTGCTTTAAGCATTCTCACATTGCAAATTCAGAGGATTGTCTTTACCTACAGGTTTGAATTACCACTGCTAAGATATAACATTAAGGTAATTCAAAAGCTACACCTAACATGCATTTTGTCTTTACCTACAGGTTTGAATTACCACTGCTAAGATATAACATTAAGGTAATTCAAAAGCTACACCTAACATGCATTGTTCAATTATCAAAATCATCAAAACTTTTTAAATATTTCAAATTACAAACAGTGTAGAACAACTGAAGCATCTAAATAAATAATTCATCAATATATATCAAACCTGGGCAGCACAAATAATTAATTGGATAAATGAAAACAGCAACAATAATACCATTCAAGGTCCAACATTTGAATTGACATCCAAACATTTGAAGTTCAAGAACTTGTCTTTACCTACGGATTGAAATTGTCATGAAGGCACTTTATACAGTTCAAACAACATGATGCACTTCAAATAATTATAGGAGGGTTGGTCATAAATTTCAATGTCAGGCTAGTCAATGACCATGTCTTCAAAAAAAAAAAGAAAAATATTCTGTAGGATTCAATAAACTCCATGCAGCCTTTATGTGAAGATTACAAGGAATTTACGTTTGTGTGGTGAGCAGCAGTGGTGATTACACATTCATGCTGCGCACTGCATTTAAACATAAACAAGCATGATTTCATGGCTGGCAACAGTGTTGCCAGTCAGGAAACTGTGTAAAGCAACATGGATGGCAAACTTGTGCATGTTGCGTAAGCAGGATTGCATAGAATGCCACAGTGATTACCAGAGTTTATCATACATAAATGTATATGGTCCAAACACAATACAGGACAGTGTATACAGTGCAGAGTATTGTGGAATCCCATTCCAGGCATTCTTTACAAAAGTTGTGTAAATGATCTGTAAGGGTAACTGGACTGTCATTTAAAATAAACAGTCAGGGGAAGTGTGTATTGAATAGGGACACACAGATGAATTGTAGGAATGAACACACATAAAGGGGACAGGTGACACTTTGTAATGTACAGCAGATGAGGACATGTAAAAGGAAGTCAGTTGTAACACGGACACTAATCACTTATTGACTTGATACAGTACAGACCACATATTGAAAATGTATATTATGTGACTGTCAGACAAGGTGACATAACAATGGAGAAGATGTCTTTGTGATATAAGCATCCTGACATGAACAATGGAGAGGGCATCTATCAGGGATGTTATATACAATCGGGGTTGAGTGCATATTGTGAAGTTGTGCAAACTGATTTGCCTGAATATGACTGTAATATCAGCAGAGGTCTCCACCAAGTGGGACACAGTTTCAGGTTTATAGCCAACAGTAAAAGAAGCATGTACAATTGTGGACAATATCAGAATAATACCACCAGTAATCTCATATCTCTGACATATATGTGATTTTGAATGATCATAGATAGTTCTGAATAAACACACTTGTATGACTATTATGACATGTCAGCAATCTATGAGGTTAATCAGGCACACTGTCCTGACACTGCAACATCTGCTGGAGGAGTTAGGAGGGACACTGCTATACCTGTATGTGCCATTATGATCAATACAGGCTAGTTAACTGCTGTGCATGGCATATATATATATATATATATATATATATATATATATATATATATATATATATATATATATATATAGCACAATCCACACTGTCATGACTGTAACCCATGCCATCAATGTTATCAAACAGCTGTGTATGTACTGAGTGCATCACTAGAACAGGTATCACACTTGCATCTGGTATAACATTTTGATGGGGGGGGGGTTCTGCACCATCGGACAATAATGTTTATGCAACAAAAAGAATACCTAGGTATGGTCAATAGGATATGTGGGAGATCAATGTGGGAAAGGTGTTACACTTCAGTTACACATCACTGGAAGATGTGAAGGAAGGTACAAGAAGAAGGGCGCATTGTACTCGGTTACTGGTGTGATGAAAGCTGTAACCTATGGAGGTATTATGGCCTATGATGTGGATGTCCTGCACATACTCAGTAGTTGTGTTACATA
Source organism: Protopterus annectens (assembly GCF_019279795.1). Taxonomy (NCBI): domain Eukaryota; kingdom Metazoa; phylum Chordata; order Ceratodontiformes; family Protopteridae; genus Protopterus; species Protopterus annectens. The sequence goes on from NC_056728.1 coordinate 1,150,726,354, forward strand.
CAAGGGAGTAGTCCTCACTGTGGCTACATGCTGGTAGACATTCCACATACCATCTACCCCAGGACACAGGCCACATACCAATCGGTCTGCTTATAGAGTGCAATGCTGACATTATCCTTCGGTTGTTCTTTTGTTTTCATAATGTAACAAATCCCCCCAAGTTTTTGTTTCATTTCATGTGTTGTCATTGCTGTGGCAAAAAACTTTGGTGTGTGTTGATAATGTCTGTATTATACTAATATCACAGTTGGAGTCAATGATTGCCCACAATCTGTAGTCTTTCAGACAGCTGTTTGTACACAGGATAGGTATGTTATTCTTGATGTCTGTGACTTAAATAATGGACAGCATAAGGGCCCAGCAGACAGCCCTAATGTACAGACCTGATCACTGGACCCAAGATATAGGTCACTTCACATGTTTCAACATATTTAGATGCCACATATGTGATCCGGTGGTCTACCCACTTGGTGATATAGATATTTATGGCCCCATCTGACAGTATTGAGTGAATACCTCAGAGTGTATTTGTGTCGAATGCCTTGGCCTGGTCAAGTTCCACAAGATAAAAGTGTTGTCATTGTGCATGCCCTCAATGATGTTTTTGAGGATATCTGACAGATGAAACAGACATGGATGCAGTATTAACAACTCACACATGTCTATTGCACACAGCTGGGATATTACTAGTGTCCATTTAGAAAAGGTCCATGATGACATGTTGCTCTGCCTCACAGATGAGGAGAGTCAAGCTGTCTCTATACATGCATGCATCAGGTGCTGGCCCCTCACTCAGATGGATGCATGTTGATGTACACCCTTTTATGGGAACATAGTCCATCAGGTGGGTGTGTTGTAGTGTATATCCAACCATGCCAGGTAGATGTATGTTCTGAGTCATGCTATAGGTGATCTGTAATGTTGCTCCAGCCCATTGATTCTGTGTGATAGGCCTGGATGAAGCTAAGACAGTGCATACTGCCTATCTTAATCTGGCTTAGGGTTTGGACACAATCTCCCACTCAGGTATCATTGAGAATCTCCTAGCTGAGTATTAACCTTTATGTCACTAAATGGTTAATCATTTTGGTCACTGACAAAACAGATACTGTGAAAGTTGCTGAATCAACCTCTACCAGTAGAGCTGTCACCATTGGCATACCCCAAAGATCTGTGCTGGGCAAGTTACTGTTTGGAATTTATTTCTCAACAGTCCAAGCTAATGTATATGGCCCTTGGCTTATCAAGTTTTCTGATTTTTGCATATTTAGTGCAATCATTGAGTTGACCAATGATGATATACTACAGGAGGGGCTACAACAGAGAAATGATTGGTGTCAAAGCCACACGGTCTGCAAATAAATGCAAAAATGTGTCATTATTTTGTCCTTCTGAAAAGTGGAATTTCCTGATCACTACAACATTGACAACATTCCCCTATGCTGAAACCCAGTGGTGAAAGACCTGGGAACACACATAGATAGGAATCTGAACTTCAACCACCAAGTGTCCACAGTGCTATGGAAAGGCTATATATATATATATATATATATATATATATATATATATATATATATATATATATATATATATGCACCTCATATGTCAGACCATCATATCTAGATCTGAGGATGATATAACAGCACTGTACTGAAAACTCATCAAAACATTAAGAGAGTATAATGCATGTACCTCAACAGACCACAGGGGGTTTCTCACCAAGAAAATACAGGGCCTACAAACCATGCCATGATGTATGTGGATAGACAGAAAGCCCTGTCACTGTAATGTGTATTGTGCAATATAAGGTGACTTGTGCCTGGCCTACAGGCCAGTCTCTGACCCTGCCATGATGGGAATAGTGCACATCAGCTTTACATGATGACATCAGCAGAGCCTGGTGAGAGGAAGATGGTAATAGCAGTGTCCCACATGTTGGTGTAAAATGCTCTCTCTAATTTCAAGCAAGTTCACAGACACGCACACACACACACACACACACACACACACACACACACACACACACACACACACACACACACACACACACATACCAGTTGACTGCAGTGAGAACAGAACTCTCACCTAAGTACACCAACTAGGGAAATCTGTATTTAAGGCAAGCGCCACAGCTCAAGCCTGACTTGGGGAGTGTCAGACAAGACTTCATAGGTAATGCCATCAGCAGTGTCTGGTGAGGAGAAAATGGTAATTGTACTGTCTGGCATGCTGGTGTAAAAGGCTTGCTCTAATGTTAAGTAGGTGCACAAACACACACACACACACACACACACGCACACACACACACGCACACACACACACACACACACACACACACACACACACACACACACACACACACACACACACACACACACACACACTCTCCAGTAGACTGCACTGAGAGCAGAACCCTTAGCTCTTTAACTATACTAATTACAGAACTCTTTATTTAAGGCACTTACCACCACTTAAGTCTAACTTGAAGAGTGTCAGACAACATTTTAAAGGTAATGACATCAGCAGTGTTTGTTGAAGAGAAATTGGTAATAGCAATGGCACACATGCTGGTATAAAACACTCTCTCTAATGTCAAGCAAACACACAAACATACCCCAGCTGACTGCAGTGAGAACAGAACCCCTACTTATCTAAGTACACAGACTACAGAACTCAGTACTTTACAAAAGTGCCACAACACAAATCTGCCTTTTATAAGGCTGCTGGACATCTTATAGTGGATGACATCAGCACTGGATATTGGAGAAAAGATGTTAGGAGGCCTGCATGAAATAGATGTATAGCCATGTGAAAGCGTAAAAATTGTGGCAATCCATGGTATTGGAGTGTTAACTGTAGGTTACACACACATGGGATGTAGGGATTTCTGTGTCAGGTAAGTTGGGTAGGTGAGGCAGCAAATGCAAGCAAACAGGACAAACAAGACAAGACACAGGGATGGTAAAGGACACAAAAGGATGGGGGACACCATGACTGGGGTGTCAGAGGGGACAATGCAAGCCCATGCCCATCAAAGATAGGGCTAGTGAGAATCTTTTCTTGACCCACAGGATTGTCATCACTGTCCCCTTACTCCACTGGCTGCTAGAGTGCTTAACATCTTCTTCTTCTATGAAACATGCAGGGCAGCAGCCTCTCCATCCGGCATAGGCATACACCAATGGTGCAATGCATGACCCTACGCACCAACCCTGATATCTCCTGGCAGGTGATGAAATCTCCACCTCTGCCAGTACTCCCAGGGGCTACCACAGCACCAGCTGCCAGGGTAGTACTACCTGAGGGTGCAGGTAGTGCAGGTCCAGCAGAATCAGTACTGCCAGGTTGGGTCCCAGATGTACTGAGTGTTGGTGATGGAGCCGGAGGATCAGGGGAAGGCTGAGCACTTTGGGTTGGCCTACTTTGCTGATATGAAGACATTTGAGTGACACATAATAGAAAATAAAAAAAAAGAGATAACAGTTGGGTGAGAGAAAAAAAGGAGATAAAATTAGTACCATCATATGTGACATACAATGCATTATCAGAATAATACAACTGTTTTATCTGAAGTTTTACATTTAAATATACTTTTGAACAACTACAAACTATAATTACTGATTGCTGAAAGCAAGCAAACCTTGAAATGTTTGTATATTGCACATATGCTTGGACCAATTATACAGATTACAGTTAACAGCAAGGCATTTATGCCACTTGTATATAATTTAATTTATGTAATATTATTAAGGAATTGCAGTACTGTATAGTTGTTACTCACGATATTTGAACCCACAATCTCTGACTACAATCTTACACTTGACTCCTAAAATTGGTTTGTGCTACAGTCTTATGCATGCATACTTGCTTTTACAGTTTGGCTATGCATGCTTAATTTGCTACTACCGTATATAAAACAAAAACATTTTCTTTAACTTTTAAAGCTACAATGATACTTCTCTTGTACTGCATACATACCACGTGCTTCCCGCCGTCTCTCCAGATGATCAGCATGTGCTTGTCTGTTCATCACTATTTCAGGATTAGTTGTGGGAAGAAAAGAAAAGAACAGAAGAGCATTATGAATACCAGTCTTGCCTATATCCAGCTTTCTATGCATTATAAATTATCTTGATTAGCATACTTATAGAAGTGTGGGATGTTGCTAGTTTGAAACTCATCCAGTAACTGGTTGACCGTATCCCTCTTGCCCCTTTTAAGGTCATAGAAGTAATGTCTACGCTGTTCTCCAGTGCAAGGGATGTCAGTTGCACAGCCTTGGCCAGACTATTCCAAGCCTCAGATTTGTACTGGGAGCCAGAATAGTCCCACTGCAGAAGCCTTTGGCTGTGGCACTTTACCAGGAGTCCAATAAATATTCTGGACTCCTGAACATCTTACCTCTGCACCCTAAATTGGGCACCTTTACCTCTAGCACCAGACATGTCTAATCCCAAAGCAGTGCAATAGCAAATAATGATTTATATATCATATTTATACACAATAACAGGGATTGGCAGGAATCATTATTTGCTTATTATAAAGAAAACCACAAAGTAAACTTGTAAAAAATATAATATAATATAAACTAAAACAAGTAAAATATAAAAAAGAGCCTGTGTATTGTTAAAGTAATTGGTAAGCACTTTCATGGAATTAAAACCACTTCATCAGACCATACCAAAGCCACATTTAAATTGCAATTATAAATACAAACACTAAAACAACAAACCAATAAGATGATAATCAAAAATCACATGACCACATTAATTAAGTACATAAGGTCTTCTTACTTTCAGTCTGGGTCTTAAAAAGACCCTGTCATTCAATCCCCTTTCCTTATCAGCCTGTAGTTTCAAAATCCAAAACAGTTCCCTATATTCAGTTTTATTTCTTAAATCACCTATCCTACCTGTTTCCTTCATTAACTCAACCACTTGAAATCTAAACTTATGTGTTTTTGAAGTTTCTAGGGTATGCTGCGCTAGGGAGTTATTTTCATTACTTTGTCTTATGTCACGTATATGTTCCCTTATTCTTTCCATAAGAGATTGGTTGGTTTTCCTTATGTAGAATTTATGGCAGACACAGCACTGAGCTAAGTAGACCAGATTTTTGGATTTGCACATTGCTTTAACTTCAAATGTGTAGGTCTTTCCTGTTCTAGGGTGCTGAAAAATATTAGAATTATTTATATATGTACAAAAATTACAGGTCATACATGGGAACGTGCCATATCTACCCTCCATCTTGAAATTTTTCTTACTATAATACAGCTGTTTTTTTCAGAGAATTTTTATTCCTAATTATAAATGTGGGTTCAGTACCTATGACATTATTAATGTCCTTGTCAGCTCCAAAGATGTGCCATTTTTTCCTGACAATATCACAGATCTCAGCTATATTGCTAGAATGTGCAAGACATATACCAGGGGCCCTTCTTTTAATAGTTTGATCTTCATATTCCATCTAACCATGTTTGGTTGAAAAATAGGGTGTCCCTATAGTGCCTCTTAATGTAATCACATAATCTATCTATGTCTGTATTTCATGTGGTTTATAACCTCTTTGCATAAATTCTTGCATCATCATCATATCAACTTCTCTTAAAAACATACCATCATCATTGTTCAACCTAGATAGTCTCATTAATTGTCCCCTTATTATATTTCTATAAACATGTGGAGGGTGTAAACTATTATGATGTAAAATACTATTTTTGTAACATTCCTTCCTATATCGGGTTGTCCTTTTACCTAGCAAGGCATTCTTGCATAAATCTATACCAAAATATTCTATATGTGTTTCTGAGGCCTTCATTGAAAATTTTAAGAATGAGATAGTACCATGTAAATAATTTAGAAAATTATCCAGACTCAGTCGATCACCCACCCACAAAATAAAAATGTTGTTGACAAAATGGTGATAAAATCGTATAAAGGGTATATGTTCATTATTTCAGAGTACATGTAGGGACTCTCAATGTGCCAATAGAGGTCCTGATGGAGAGATGAAAAGTCAGCAAGCAAAGAAGAGTAGTAGTGCTGAAAGTGAATTCATCCTGAAGTCTTGGTGAGTACCTTTGCGAGGTGGACCCTGTTTTTTTACAAAATCTCACTACAGCGACACTGATATATAGACTGTATTTATATAGCATATATCATGGACAGAAGTAAATCAAAAAATAAAAAAGATAGCTGGGTGCACAAGACCCAGGATAAAAAAGTGCCCAATACTGATAGGTGCACTGGTGCCAGGTGTGGAAAAAATGACAGTGTAGAATCCTCAAAATATGGAAGCATTCCTACAATGGGGCCAGGCCAGGCTCAGGGGGAGGATGGCCCTCCTGTTGTAGAAGGAAGTAGCAGTCCACAAAGATGACAAAACATTGATTGGCCAAAGAACAGCCATAAAGATGATAGAGTGGACTATTGAGGACAAGAAAGAAATTATGTATTGTTACTATTATGTAAAAAGCCCAGAATTTCCAGACACAAGATATACAAAATGATTAAGAGAGAAATTAGAGGAAAGAAAAATACTTCTGCAGGAAAAACTGTCAGAAGTTTCAAATAAAAATTTCCTTTCATTAATATAACAGATTTTTGAAAAACAGTATATAGATCAAGAAATTTTGTTCTGTTTGGAAAAAGAAGCTTCTGAAGAAGTGAGAAAATATAAACAACAAAAGCTAGAGATATTTGAAAAATATAAAAAAGAAATACGGACATGGGAAAGAAAGACATATTTGATATGATGCAATATTTATGCAAAGGAGAAAGCCAAGTTAACTAATATAGAAAAGGCCGTCTCAAAGCTATTCGAAGAGAAATACAGTCAAAGGCATCCAGATATGGAAAATTTCACAATAAAAAAGATTAATAGCACAAATGTGTAATATAGAAAAGACGATTAGTAAAGCAAAAGTTAAACACATAGAAGTTGAAGTTATGGAGTGCCTGTAAAGTGAAGGATTTAATGTAGGTCTAAAATAGATTACATCACAGCATGATGGAGTGAGTCCCCAGAACAAGGAAAAGCAAGAAGATCAGGAGACGTGTGAAGAAGAAATGTGGACAGGGAAAAGGAAAAGAGATTTAATATGGTGTAATATTTATGCAAAGGAGAAAGCAAAACTAACCAATACAAAAATAGCAGTACCAAAGATATTTGAATAAAACTATAGAGAAAGGAATCCATATATGGAAAACATTACAATACAAAAAACAAGAAGACTAAGAGGAAAAGTAGAAAAAAATTAGTAATGGAGAAGTCAAAGAAATAGAAATTGAGGTTATGGAACAGCTGCAAAGAGAAGGATTCAATGTAGAAAATCAAATGCAGAAAGCAACACAACAGGATAGAGCAATGGATATCCAAATTAAGGGGAAACAAGTGGAACAGGAAGAAATTGATCAGGTGCCACATCAAGATATTTTGGAGCCTTCCACAGGAAATCAGTATAAATGTTCACTTGAAGTTAGACACCAAGGAAAGGAACAGGAAATTGTGGAAACTGATGTAGTCAATGTTGAGGAGTGATAGGCCAGTGAGTTCCCATATGACAATACAACAGATGATACAGGATGAAATTAAAGAAAACGTGCCACAGAAAGATGTTATAGAACTTTCTATAGAATGCCGGCAGGAAACGGAAAACAAGTGATGTGCCCTCAGTATGGATGAAAAGGATTTAAGAGAAGAGTTGCTTGATTTAATAGACAAAGACAGATATATCAAAATCAATGAGAGAAATAGACTGCAGAAGGTTAATAAAACCCCACAAGTCAGAAGCTTCATAAAAAATGAACACAGTAATTAGGACTGTCCATAGAGATCCATGTGATATAACAAAAGTAAACAGAATATATTACTGTGCTGCTAAATTAATAACTGATAAAGGTCTACCACAGGAACACAGGGTAGTGAGTGAAAAGAGGGGGCGAAAGTGAATACCATCACAGAAATATCGAATAGAGAGAACTATAAAGCAGCTAAGACAAAAAGTGTCATTGTTAGAAGATTATAGAAGACTGAATAGATCAACAAAAATACTTATCCTATACATATTGTCACCTCTACTATTGTAAATACCTACATTACTCTAGTAATACTGCTGTAATTTATTGTATTCTAATTACTTCCTGGTTTTTGAATAATCTTCTATTGAAATCCATTCATTTATTATGTATTAATATTAATTTTTAATTTTTAACTGTTTTTTAATTATTTTTTTAATTTTTAAATGTTTTTTAATTTTTAAATGTTTAATTTAAATTTTTATTTTGTTCCACTGGAGCTTTTCTCCCCGGGCCTCTACTGAAAATGAAAATATATCCAGTTAGACTAGCCCGGTTAACAAATGTAAAATAAAATAAATAAACAAAAATACTAAGAAAGATAGATGTGATGAAAGTAATGCGCAGTATTAGAACAGACCGGGATCTATTATGTACTATCGGAGATAACAAACTAAAAATTTCAAAACACGTGGAAAGACTTAGAAGACATGAAGATAAATATAATGGAAAAGCACAAAATAAGCAATTTATTGATGACCCAACAAAGTTTTATAGAGAGTTGGGAAATAAGGTAAAAGGAACTGAAAGACCGCCAAAAATAGATGAAGTAGATACATTTTGGAGAAGTATCTATGAAGATCCTGTGGAACATAACAAAGATGCTAAATGGATAGAAGAAGTAAAAAAAAAGAAAAAGAAGAAGTTTAAAGGTACAGGATATGAAATGGGATGAAATAATAGTCAGACAGACTGAAATAAAGTTGAGAAAAGCCTCTAACTGGAAAACCCCAGGTCCAGATGCAGTTCCTAACTTTTGGCTTAAAGTATTAACATCTTTGTACGACGATTTAGCCATGAGTAAGAACTATTTATATTCACATCCTGAACACACACAGCACTGGTTAGCAACAGGAAAAACAATGCTCTTACTTAAGAACGAACCTGCAAGCTACCCTAAAAATTATAGACCAATAACTTGTCTTCCGATGACGTATAAACTATACATGGGAATTGACGCAACAGTTTATAGTCATTTAGAAGGAAACTCAATTATGGCAGCAAAACAAAAGGACAATAAAAGAAAGTCATATGGAAGAAAGGATCATTTGTTGTTAAATAAAGTTATAGTGGAGAACTGTAATAAAGGGAAGAATCTAAGTATGGCATGAATTGACTACAAAAAATCATTTGATAGTATCCCACATTCATGGATAAAAGAGTGCTTAAAAATGTATAAGATATACCCTACACATAGGTTCATAGGTTCATAGGTTGGTACTAGGCTATCAGCCCTAGGGCCTATACAAGCCTAGCCATAACAATTCCCTGGCTATTTCTTCCCACACTATTTACTTCCCTGGACCCCTGTCTAGCAGGGTGATGTACGTGATCCCTGGGGTGAATGTCCTTTCTCCCATCCAGTCGTCAAGGTTCCTTTCAAAGAGGGCCAAAGAGGCACTCTGCTTGACATGTATGGGCAATCTATTCCAGAGTCTGGGGAGTCTCTGGGTCAGGAACTTATCTCTCCAGCATGTTTTGTTTATTGTGATGACAAGGTTTAGATCCCTGGAATGTGTGGCTCTGAGGGATTGGGATTTCTTTAAGTGTAGCATGTCCAACAGCTCTGGGTTTGACATAGCCTTGTATGTTAAGCAGAGATCACCTCTGAGTAGACGATATGCGACAGAGTATAGCTGGAGTTTTTTAAGGCAGTCAGCGTAGGGCATCTGCTTTAGGCCTGTGATCCTTTTAGTGAGGTATTTCTGCGGCCTTTCCAGTTGTTGCAGATGTCTTGAGAGGTACAAACCATACGGAGCGTTGTATTCTATAATGGGTCTAATGAGGGATGAGTACAGTGGGACAATGACCTCCTTTTTTCTGGATGAAAAGCCCTTAGTGATGAGGTGTGCCACATAGAAGGATCTCCTGACTGTTGTGGCGATGTGGTTATCGAAGCTGAGACCACTGTCCACCTGTGTCCCTAAGTCTCTTATCACGCTTTCGTTGTTTAGTGTACTGCCACCTATATGGTAATTCACGGATACATGTTTTTTCCCAAAGGAGATAACTATACATTTCTTGGCATTGAGCTTGAGCCCATGGCTCTGGCACCAAGCATCTGTTTCTGCAAGGCCCTTTTGTAGAGTATCCACATCATTTGGGGATTCAATATTGGCTCCCAGTTTGCAGTCATCTGTGAACATTGTTAGCCAGAGTCCCTTAGTGTTGGCCTGTACTTCAGAGAAGTAGATGCTAAACAAGGACGGTCCCAGGACTGAACACTGAGGTACTCCACTTGTCACTTGTCTGGAGCTGGATTTGGAGTCGACTACTTTTACAGTGTGGATTCGATCAGTAAGCCAGTTAGCAGGTCATTGGGTGACTTAAGGATTATTGCCCAGCTTAGTAAGTTTATCTGTGATTCCAGAGTGGGGGATGGTGTCAAAGGCCTTGGCAAGGTCTATATAGGCTGTGTGGACCACCTTACCCTTGTCCATGGCTCTGGAGATTGATTAGAAGAAGTCAATCAGGTTCAGGAGATAAGATCGGCCCTTCACAAACTCAAACTGGGTGGGGTCCAGTGTTTGAAGGTTGCCAATGTCTTTGCTTATAAGTTCCATGATAATATGCTCCATGGCCTTGCAGATAAGGCTTGTCAGACTGATGGGATGGTAGTTTCCAGGATCCAAGGTGGATCCCCCCTTGTGGAGTGGGATAACTGTAGCTCTGCGCCACTCAATGGGCACGAAACCTGAGGTGAGGCTATGATTAAACATGACGCTTAGGTGAGGTGCCAGTTCATATTGTAGTTCATGTAGTACACAGCCCGGGATGTCATCTGGACCCATGGATGCTGTATTCTTAGCTTTGGAGAGTGCCTTTTCTACCTGTGTGGCCATTATTACTGGAATTTGGCAATCTTCCGGTATTGAAATGGGCCATTTAGGGGGTGAGAGGGGGGTGAAGTTGGCACTGAATCGATCTGCCAGGATATTGGCAATAACCTTGCGATCAGTATATTTAATGCCATTCTGTTTTAGCTCAGAGACTTTAGAGAGTATAAATCATGAAGCGTATTAGTCAGAACCATGTTAATTTTAGTGATGAAAGAGTTAGAAATCGGTGTAATTCAATTGACAATCAGGATAATACACATCGAAGTAATGTTAACAATAGTAATAACATTGATCATAATGATGAATGTTTAGAGTCAGATTTTTTAGACCAGCCTACACTAAGAAGGTCGGAAAGAATAAGGGAGAGACAGGGCAGTTACAATCAATATATCCCAAGAAATTACAACAATCAAGGTCGGAGAATGTCCAGATGGTGACATTAACTGTGATTAATTATAATTCTGATCATGAAATTATCGATACAGTCAATAATTCACCTTCTGAAGCTATAACCCAAGTACAACAATTGATTAATATTGAAAATTCTAACACTACGAGTTTAGGTAAACATGAGGCAGTAACTCAAAATTCATTTGACTGCCAAATTGTCACACATTTGGGTTTTAACCTATATAACTACACCAAAAAGAATTTTGACAATAAGTATTTGGACTTGTTCAGCAAATGGTTTACCTTTGTCCCAAACTTTAAGTTAGATATTGGTAAAGTTTTAATCAATTTAAAAACATATACAAGGCTTTTAAATTTAAAAATATTTTTTCAAGACTCAAATGTTTTGTCTCAGGATTCCAACAACTTCACACTAAAACGTCATAGTACTTTTATTCCACCCCAGAACTACTTGATACAAGTTTTTGAAAAGCTTTGTGAGATACATATTAGAAGAACGTTAAATGAGAAAAATGTTTTTAAGCATAATTTAATGTCAGCTGAAAAATTTTGTTTACATGAATTAACAAGTACTGATAAATTCAGAATTATGAAACCTGATAAAGGTGGGGGGGGTGGTTATTATGCTAAATGTTGACTATGAAAACAGGATGCTCACACTTTTAGATGATGAGGCAACTTATGAAAAGGTTAGTAGGCATGAGGTAAACAAAGCCTACAGTAAAATTGATTGGTTAATCTATGAATACTTAATGGATGGAAGGATTGATTCAATGGTTTATCAATATATTTTTGTTGAATTCCCTAAAACACCATCTATTTTCGGAATCCCCAAAATTCACAAACACACTGATAACCCACCATTTAGACCGATAGTCTCAGCAATAGGTTCAAAGACCGAAGCTATAGCGGCCTATATTGATTTCAAATGTAAAGATATGTTAACGAGACTACCACACATAGTAAGAGATTCATGGCATTGTCTTGACTCTATAAGACAATTTATTAACAACGTTGATGTAAACTTCGACTTTGTGATGGCTACTGTGGATGTAATCAATCTTTTCACTGTGATTCCACATCAGGAAGGCATTGAGTTGTTTGAAACTTGCCTTAATACACATAAACATAACAATAGAACTGAGAATCGATTGATATCTGAGATGTTAGAATTAGTCTTGGAAAATAATTTTATTTATTTTAACGGTAGTTATTTTAGACAACAAAAAGGTGTGGCCATGGGTGCAAAATGTGCCCCTATTTATGCTAATCTTGTTCTGGCAGCATGGGAATCAGAATATATATTCAATAGTAGTTATTGGAGTACGATCCTATTATATCTACGTTATTTAGATGATATTTTGATTTTTTGGAGAGGTACTGAGGCACAGTTTAATGAATTTATTTTATATTTAGGACAAACAACTGATTTCTTAAAATTTACGAGTCATATTTCTAACAATACAATTAACTTTTTGGACATTACAATTACCTTGAAAGACAATATATTTGAATCCAATATTTATAGGAAGAAGACATACTCCAATTCATTTTTACACTTTGACAGTTGTCACCCTGTCCATCAGAAAAGAAATTTGGTAAAAGGACAGATGGTGAGGTTGTCGAGGATAGTGAGTAATGATGACATGTTCAGAAAGGAACTAGAAACATTACAAAACATGTTTATTAGTAGAGCCTACCCAGTAGATTTGGTTAACAATATTGGTCAGGATATTTTAATGAATAGATTGGTTTTATACAAACCTATTTTAAGATATGGATTAAACCTAAAAGAAGTTTCCAAATCTAAGGGTATAGGACACGACACTTTGGTCATTCCTTTTAATGAAAAATCACATCAAATTGTCAAAGCGATATATGACTCATGGAATACTGTTATAGAATCTAATAGAGAATTGGTAAATATTTTAGGAGATAAACCCAAGGTTACGTTTAGTAAAGGACAATGTCTCAAGAGTATATTTGAAAATTGTATGAACTTTGATACATTTATGAAATTTAAGATGAATAAATGTGGTGCATGCCGCACATGTAGATTAATCAATAATGGACCCTACCTCTCTATTACCAATTATGAGAAGACCATTAGATGTCCAGGAGTATGTGACTGTAATACAGTTATGGTAGTATACGTAGCTACTTGCACAGCATGCCAAGCTTTCTATGTAGGGAAAACGAATAGAAAATTAAAAACAAGAATTATAGAGCATGTAAGTGATATTAGAAATCACAAGCAGACTAGTGCCTTATACACTCATAGCATTAGTTGCTCTAATTTTAAAAAAATCCTGTTTTTTGTCATTGGTAGAATTGTTTATACTAAAGTTCAACAAGGTGGTGACATTAAAAGCCTATTAGAAGCCAAAGAATGTCTTTGGCAACTTAGATTAAATGCAAGTAAAGATCCAGGAATTAACGATCAAATTTCTATTGCAAGTATACTAAAGCTCAAATCACAGTTCATTTAGCAATTTTCTGCCATAAAATCTTTTTATATTAAATATATTCAAATTTTATTAAATCTATTTAAACTAACCATACGCATTTACAGATTATACATAATTACATACATATTTTTAATATGTTTTAACTTATAGTTAATTTGTTTTATAATTATCACAACTTCTCATATAAATTGATCATCATTCATAGTGTATGTATAGGTTTCATTAATTATATTGAATAAGTTCTTATGATATTGCATGTTAATTGTTTACTTTTCAGTTGGTCTTGATTAATTGTTTTAGGGTAAATTATTTAAGTTATTATTAAATATTTATTAAATATTTATTAAATATTTACTAAATCAATATTCATTATTATTATTTATTTATTTATTAATAACTAATAATATAGTAGTTTTATATATATAAAAAATATTAAAAAATATGTTTTAACAGTATTTAAATAACATAATAACTTTAATTCTACTAAATAACATTGTAATATCATCTGAATAATTCATAATTTAATTTGAAATTTTCATGTTTATAAACTGTATATCTTTAGGGACATATTATATATTTAGCATGGTTTTATTAATTTATAAACACACTTCATTCGTATATGTACAATTTAGACATATATTTTATGTGCAATATTGTAAGTGGTAGTTTTATTCATTACGCTCTAGTTCATGTCTATGTGTATTCTAAACCAGACCTTTTATTTATTTATCTTATTTACTATTTTTTATTAGATCTGTTACTTTAAAAGACAAGAGTTTTATTTTAATTGGAACATTGTATAATTGATTGATTATATTTTAATTTAATTAATCAATTAAGTAGTATTTGTATTTAAGGGATGATGTTTTTTCTAAAATCTGTACTCTGATGATGCCCTAGGACGAGAGGGTGAAAGCGCTTAGTTCCATGGTAAAGTTTTCGTTGTCGTTCTTGTGTTGGTCTTGTGGTCCTGTGGTGAAATAAAGACTTTATTTTAACATCCAATGATTCAAGGTTACTGGGATTTCTTTGGTTACCAGTTTGTACTTCGTGATTCGTTTGTTTATTGTGATGACAAGGTTTAGATCCCTGGAATATGTGGCTCTGAGGGATTGGGATTTCTTTAAGTGTAGCATGTCCAACAGCTCTGGGTTTTACATAGCCTTGTATGTTAAGCGGAGATCACCTCTGAGTAGACGATATGCGACAGAGTATAGCTGGAGTTTTTTAAGGCAGTCAGCGTAGGGCATCTGCTTTAGGCCTGTGATTTTTTTAGTGAGGTATTTCTGCGGCCTTTCCAGTTGTTGCAGATGTCTTGAGAGGTACAAACCATACGGAGCGTTGTATTCTATAATGGGTCTAATGAGGGATGAGTACAGTGGGACAATGACCTCCTTTTTTCTGGATGAAAAGCCCTTAGTGATGAGGTGTGCCACATAGAAGGATCTCCTGACTGTTGTGGTGATGTGGTTATCGAAGCTGAGACCACTGTCCACTTGTGTCCCTAAGTCTCTTATCATACTTTCGTTGTTTAGTGTACTGCCACCTATATGGTAATTCACGGATACATGTTTTTTCCCAAAGGGGATAACTATACATTTCTTGGCATTGAGCTTGAGCCCATGGCTCTGGCACCAAGCATCTGTTTCTGTAAAGCCCTTTTGTAGAGTATCCACATCATTTGGGGATTCAGTATTGGCTCCCAGTTTGCAGTCATCTGCGAACATTGTTAGCCAGAGTCCCTTGGTGTTGGCCTGTACTTCAGAGAAGTAGATGCTAAACAAGGACGGTTCCAGGACTGAACACTGAAGTACTCCACTTGTCACTTGTCTGGAGCTGGATTTGGAGTCGGCTACTTTTACAGTGTGGGTTCGATCAGTAAGCCAGTTAGCAGCCCATTGGGTGACTTAAGGATTATTGCCCAGCTTAGTAAGTTTATCTATGATTCCAGAGTGGGGGATGGTGTCAAAGGCCTTGGCAAGGTCTATATAGGCTGTGTGGACCACCTTACCCTTGTCCATGGCTCTGGAGATTGATTAGAAGAAGTCAATCAGGTTCAGGAGATAAGATCGGCCCTTCACAAACTCAAACTGGGTGGTGTCCAGTGTTTGAAGGTTGCCAATGTCTTTGCTTGTAAGTTCCATGATAATATGCTCCATGGCCTTGCAGATAAGGCTTGTCAGACTGATGGGATGGTAGTTTCCAGGATCCAAGGTGGATCCCCCCTTGTGGAGTGGGATAACTGTAGCTCTGCGCCACTCAATGGGCACGAAACCTGAGGTGAGGCTATGATTAAACATGACGCTTAGGTGAGGTGCCAGTTCATATTGTAGTTCATGTAGTACACAGCCCAGGATGTCATCTGGTCCCATGGATGCTGTATTCTTAGCTTTGGAGAGTGCCTTTTCTACCTGTGTGGCCGTTATTACTGGAATTTGGCAATCTTCCGGTATTGAGATGGGCCATTTAGGGGGTGAGAGGGGGGTGAAGTTGGCACTGAATCGATCTGCCAGGATATTGGCAATATCCTTGGGATCAGTATATTTAATGCCATTCTGTTTTAGCTCAGAGCAGTTCTGAGCATTGCCATTTAGATTCTTGACATAGTTATAGAATGCCTTGTGGTTGTCTTTGGAATCTTTGGCAATTTTATTTTTGTACACTGCTTGACTACATTACAGTAACCATGAAACAGTGTCAGACCACTTTGCAATTAAGCCATGATAAAGGACAGATTATTATCCCAGGGATAAAAATTCAAAGGGGGATATTCCAGGGTGATTCTCTGTCACTGTTGCTATTCTGCATTGCCATTAATCTATTAAGCTGTTTACTTAACAGCTTAGGCCATGGGTACAATTTGTCTCCTAGAAAACAACAAAGTCTAATGACTTCTCATCTTCTCTTTGTTGATGATTTAAAACTGTAGAGCTCATTAGATGAGGAACTGAAAGCACAGCTGCAGATTGTCAAAACTTTTCAGATGATATTGGAATGTCATTTGGTCTTGATAAATGTGCAAAAGCAGCCTTTAAAAAAGAAAAACTGCAGTACCAGGAAAACATCAGTTTGGGACAAGAATGTGATATAAAAGGGGTCTATATTATAATCTTGACTGTTTAATGGATCGAATGCATAAAGATTGAACTTTATGCATCGAACCATTAAACAATCAAGTCTATAAAAAAAATTAAAAAAAAAAAAAAAAAAAACTGACGAGTGTAGGCAAGCCCCCCTGCACTCACCCGCTACTTAAATATACGAACTCCAAGATCACGCTACAGTGTAGGAAAGGGAAATTCTTCCCTTTCCACACCATACTCCGTTAAAGTGCGATCTCTGAGTTGGTATATTTAAGTGGCAGGGCATGTGGGGGGTGCAGGGGATCTTGCCCCCCCCTCGCATAAACACCCTTTACTTTTTTTTTTACAGCCTTTATTAGAATTTTGGTGATTTACTGTTTCAATCACTAAAGTTCGATCTTTAGTGATTCGAAACATTAAATCTTCGAGATTTTAATATAGACCATATAAGAACTTGAGCAAAAGGGAGTGTATAAATACTTGGGAATTGATGAAGGATCAGCAATAAAACATGAACAAATGCAAATAAGTCTCAGTAAGGAATACTTTAGAAGACTTAGATTAATCCTGAAGACAATATTGACATCTAGGAACAAGATCCAAGCATAAATCAGTTTGCTCTTCCTGTCCTGACTTTTAGTTTTGGAGTGATTGACTGGCTCAAACAGTGTTGGACAGATTGGATATTAAATGGAAATGGAATTTTATACCCAGTCCATATTAGAACAGTTGCAGAATTCTGAAACATAGGAACGTTGTATGCTTAAAGATGTGTTTTAAGTTATTAATAGAATATATGACGTTCTTAATGAATTTCTATTAGCAAGATGTATTAGTAATGGGGAATGCAAGTTTTGTTTAGTGGAATATCTTACCATACCTATTTTTCAGGCCCTACCCAAGATTCAAAAAGATCCATTATATCCCCCAATGAGACCTATTGTCTCGGGACGTTATTGGGCCACCAAGACTATATCTAGGTATGTTGAGAGACATTTGGTGACTGTCTTGAAGAGTTACCAGTTTGTGTTAAGTGACACTAAGCAGTTTCTTATGGATTTACACACTGTTTTATGGATGTTGTTGAACATGGTGATTATGTTTTTGTTACGTTAGATATTTCTACACTTTTTACGATCATACCAAATGATACTGGGATTGATTACTTGAAAGCCTCCTATTGGAATTTAATACATACAGTGCTTTTAAGGTTGATTTACTATGCCTTCTAATGGAGACTATCTTGGAAAATAATGTTTTATAGAATTATAGACAAAAGAAGGGGGTGGCGATGGGGACCCTATATGCCAATAGTTATGCAAATGTTGTATTGGCATCTGCCTTTTTTAATTTCTCCAAGTCTTTTGGGTTTCTAATACCATGATGGAAATGGACCCCATTCCTAAGTCAAAGTATGATTAAAGTTCATAAAATTAGTATTGTTTCACTCTTTGATGTTAGCCAAAAGTGCTCTTCGGAGCACCCACAATGTGCCCAGTAATAACTCCTTCTGCAATTCGTATGGTATTACATGAATTGGTAACATATCTAAATATGATTGTAAATTCTTTTTTATAAGACCAGTTGCTCCTACTACTACTGGAACTGTCTGGGTATCTTTCTTTCACATGGCTCTCATTTCTGCTGGCAGATCTAGGTATTTTATGACTTTGTGTCTCTCTGTACGCAAGAGACTGTAGTCACTGGGTGTGCCAATTTCAATGATCAATGCTACTTTTGTTTTCTTTTCTTGGACCACTATATCCAGTTTTCTAACATCTGTCTTTTGAACTGTTGGTATTGAGTGATCCCATGTGATATAAACTTCATCATTTTCTATGATTCTTTGTGGCTCATGTTTCCAGAGTTTTTCAGCCACTTCGATACCATAATATTTGCACAATCTCCAGTGTAACAGTCTCGCCCCATTATTATGCCTTTCAGTATACAGTCCCTCTGCCATTAGTGCATCGCAACCAGCAACAAGGTGTGTGACTGTTTCCAATTCAGTTTTACAAAACCTACATATGTCTGTTTCTCCCACAAGTTCAATGGACGCTGTAAACCAGCATGTATGTAGCTCACTATCTTGGAATGCCAATATTAACCTTTCATTTCTTGGTGTGAATTCACCTCTCCTTAACCATTCCTGTGCTCATTCTTGATCAACATGAGGCTCTTCCAGAAGTTTTCTATACTTGCAACTAAATTTATGTTTTTTCCACATTTCTTGCCTTCTCATCTGGTTTCACCCTATATTCTTTATTTTCATTTTTAGCACATTCAGTTGCTGCCTGATTTTTATCTACTTCTGGTGTAATTTCCACTCCTGCTTGATGTCTATACGCTTCTGCTAAATTAAGCAGAGATGTCATCTTAGATTTATTCTCCTCATGTTTCAAAACTTTCA
Organism: Protopterus annectens; assembly: GCF_019279795.1. Taxonomy (NCBI): domain Eukaryota; kingdom Metazoa; phylum Chordata; order Ceratodontiformes; family Protopteridae; genus Protopterus; species Protopterus annectens. Next base: position 1,150,745,644 of record NC_056728.1, read on the forward strand.
CTACATTTGGATCCTGTGAGATCAGCAGATATTTGTGGAGTCCCATGATTGTAGATCTATACATGTAATCAATTTCAAGGAGGCCCATCCCTCCTTCGGAGCAGGGCATATATAATCTTGGTATACACTGATTTTTATAAATCATTTGGTAAGCATGAAGCATCCTTCTTGTTTTAATATCCAATCTATCCAGCACTTGTTGGGGCCAGTCAATCACTCCAGAACTATACGTTAGGATAGGAAGAGCAATTGATTTATGGCTTGGATCTTGTTCCTAGATATCAATGCTGTTTTCGGGATTAATTTTAAGTCTTCTAAAGTATTCCTTACTGAGCTTTATTCGCATTTGTCCATGTTTTATTGCCGACCCTTCATTAATTCCCAAGTATTTATACACTTCCGCTTGCTCAAGTTCTTTTATATCGCATTCTTGTCCCAAACTTATGTTTTTCTGGTGCTGCAGTTTTCCCTTTTTAAAGGTTGCTTTTGCACATTTATCAAGACCAAATGACATTCCAATATCATCTGAAAAATGTTGACAACCTGCAGCTGTGCTTTCAGTTCCTCATCTCATGAGCTAAACATTTTTAAATCATCGACAAAGAGAAGATGAAAAGTCATTAGACTTTGTTGTTTTCTGGAAGCCAAATTGTAGCCATGGCCTAAGCTATTAAGTAAACAGCTTAATGGATTAATGGTAAGGCAGAATAGCAACGGTGACAGAGAGTCACCATGGAATATCTCCCTTTGAATTTTAATCCCTGGGATAATAATCTGTCCTTTATCATGGCTTAATTGCAAAGTGATCTGACACTGTTTCATATATATATCTGTTTTTGTCTATTAAATCAAGCAACTTTTCTTTTAACTCATTTTCTTCCATACTGAGGACACATGCCTTGTTTTCCGTTTCCTGTGGACATTCTATAGAAAGTTCTATAGCATCTTCCTGTGGCACATTCTCTTCAATTTCATCCTGTCATCTGTTGTTCTGTCATATGGGAACTCACTGGCCTATCACTCCTATACATTGACTGCATCAGATTTTCCGCAGTTTTCTGTTCCTTTCTTTGCTGTCCAGCTTCAAATAAACATTTATACTGGTTTCCTGTGGAAGGCTCCAAATTATCTTGATATGGCACCTGATCATATGCACATTGGGAGTCCTTACATGTACTCTCAAATAATGAACATACACACCCCTTATACGATTTTATCGCCGTTTTGTTGACAATATTTTTATTTTGTGGGTGTGTGATCAACTGAGTCTAGATAATGTTCTAAATTATTTACATGGTACTACCTCTTTCTTAAAATTTTCAATGAAGGCCTCAGAAACACATATAGAATATCTTGATATAAATGTACATTGCTGTCCGGAATTAAATGGTGCACTTTCTGTTGGAAGTATCCTTAGACTAAAGTCCCTAGAAAGATAATACTTATAGAAGCATTTGGAAATATTTAAGCAATGTTTATTAATTACCATTCACATAATTTTAGATTTATACTTATATATAATTTTTATACCAGATATGAGTTTGAGGTATTGTGTATTTCCTATGAATAACATTTAATAGAATGTACATTTATTAGAATGAATATCCACTAGAATGAACAAGTTATAAATAGAATTTTAACATGTTTTAAAAAATGTTTCATTATATATTCTTTATTTTATTTTATCATAATTGATTATTCTCATCTTGTGGTTCACTGTGTATTGGAGGGAAATTGATTAATGTAATAATGTAATGAGCCATCCTGCATCTATTTAAACAACAGGAAATGATGGCCTTTTTGTCAGAGGAAGTTTGGCATAGCCAAACGAAAGTGCTTACTGCACTTGGATTTCTCATAATTTTACAAGTTTTCAGTGCGATTTGGAACACACTAAATTGCTATTTTTACTTCAGCCAGTCCAGATTCCTTTTTTGTTAACTAAATATGGTTATATGGAATATGGAGATTAAGCTATTAAAAGAAGGGCCCCTTGGTATATGTCTCGCATATTCTAGTAATATAGCTGAGATTTGTGATATTGTCAGGAAAAATTGGCACATCCTTAGAGCTGACAAGGACGTTAATAATGTCATAGGCACAGAACCCACACTTATATTTAGTATTAAAAGTTCTCTTAAAAAACAGCTGTGTTATAGTAAGAAAGATTTCAAGATGGAGAGTAGATATGGCACGTTCCCATGTATGACCTGTAATTTTTGTACCTATATAAATAATTCTCATATTTTTAAGCACTCTAGAACAGGAAAGACCTACACATTTGAAGTTAAAGCAACATGCAAATCCAAAAATCTGGTCTACTTAGCTCAGTGCTGTGTCTGCCATAAATTCTACATAGGGAAAACCAACCAATCTCTTATAGAAAGAATAAGGGAAAATATATGTGACATAAGACAAGGTAATGAAAATAACTCCCTAGTGCAGCATACCCTAGAAACTTCAGAAACACATAAATTTAGATTGCAAGTGGTCAAGTTAACGAAGGAAACAGGTAGGTTAGGTGATATAAGAAATAAAACTGAAGATAGGGAACTGTCTTGGATTTTGAAACTGCAGGCTGATAAGGAAGGGGGATTTAATGACAGGGTCTCTTTAAGACCCAGACTGAAAGTAAGAAGACCTTATGTAGTTAATTAATTAATGCCGTCATGTGATTTTTGATTATCATCTTATTTGTTTGTTGTTTTAGTGTTTGTATTTATAATTGTGATTTAAATGTGGTTTTGTTATGGTCTGATGAAGTGGCGTTAATTTCATGAAAGTGCTTACCAATTACTTTAACAATAAACAGCCTCTTTTTTATATTTTACTTGTTTTACTTTATATTATATTATATTATATGTTTTACAAGTTTACTTTGCAGTTTTCTTAATAAGAAGCAAATAACTATTTCTGCCAATACCTGTTATCGTGTTTACTGGTAGTGGGCAAACCTGTGAGACTGTGCCAACCATGTTTGTGCCATGTTATGAGGAGAGCAATGGTGCCAAACAGAGAGGAAAGCAATTTTTGAAATTGGAAGGTTAATCTGACACTTGAATTTAGTTTGAGGGGTGTCTGCTGCTGTAAGGGTTAGCTGATTTACCTTTCCTGATATGCACTGGGGGCATAAATTTCATGGCCTGACCCATATTTGTTTGGCTTTATTCACTGCTAAAATTGATTTTTACAGTGTGGGATTCAAACTTATGCATAAGGGACAAAAAATGTTCTTCCACAGTGGTGATTTTACATCTTTGCCACAGAAAAAGTGCTTCTCAGACATTGTCATGAATTATTTATAAATATAGATGACAGATTCAGGTGTTAACCAGGTATGCATGTGTGTGACCTGACAATGTCCTTGTATATACATTAATTTGTGTATGTGTCTTATTTAAAAGTGAAGGCCATCTACATCCAGATAGCAGAATTTTACTTACAGAAACATAGTAGACAGTATACTTTCAATCATACATCTGCACCTTCAAAACACAGTAAGGGTGTCTTATTTCTCATACACATAATTCATATCAGTTCCACTATTTATAATTTTGTATAAAGTGTTATCAGTGATATTTCATATAATGTAAAATGGAACAACATTACAAATGTCTGGATTAGAACCCAGGAGAATGTGTATGGCAGCCCTACAATTGCATCTGTTGCCAGAGGAATATTGAAGTAGCACTTTGATATTTTCCTGTTCATTGCTATAAAGTGAACTTTCACGACAGTAAAAATATGTTGCACTTCCTGTATTAGAACCAAAGACCATGTATGTTGCAGCCTTACACTTACACCTACTGCCACAGGAATAGTTAAATAACAGTTGCATAATTGCCTATACGTTCCGAAATGTCTGCGTGTTAACTGTCATGCAATGCCACTTAGCATGTTTGCGCAGTGCTGAACAGAATTGACAGAATGCATCTATTCTGAAACTGTGGACTGTCTACTTCATGTCTGCAGCTATTCAATAGCTGCATATGTTGGGGAAGCTTGCAGACCACCATGCAATATCACTTAGTGGTGTTGCGTGATGGAAATCAAAAACTGCAGCAATCTATCTTTTTTGATCTTTATACTGTCTACTATCTGTCTGCAGGTATTCTCTCTGTTTCCTGTGTGGGTCACCTGTCCAGGTTTGTGCACTGGTAAGCATCATACAAATGAGATAAGCAAAACTAAACATGACATTCATTGTGTTTCTCTGTTTTCCCTGTTTGTACTAAGCCATGCACTACGCAAGCACTGGCATTTAAAAAAGGGAAATTTATGAAAAAGAAAGAAAATAAATATATAAAATCAACAACACTACATAAATTTATAGTGGTCCACATGAAATATTTTGCACACAGGAGTGGATTTGAATTCTCACTCCAATGTCCCTTTAAAACACAGTAAGCATGTCTTACCCTCTTTGCCGCATAAACAGCTTTGTAGCAGAAAATTAAAATTGTTGCGCATACAACCAACTGAAACATCATTCAGAGAACTAACAAAACATATGAAAGTTGTATGTACATGTATTAATTTCAGATGTAGTGCACAGAGTGATCACACATCCATGTATGACTATTGCTTTCATAAATGCAGCTTAGTCTTATCTCTCTGTGTTTGTTGCTCATTCTTGTCTTATCTGACCAGTAGTCTGAGACATATAGTCTGTAAGGCATTCTGTATCATTGTCCTTAAAATGTGTGAGAATATTAAATGACAATAATATACAGTTGTCAAGAAATGAAGGGGAAGTTGGATGTTATTCAACAAAAACTGTGAAATTTGTGTTGCTTATTTACATTTAAAACATTGATACAATTACTTCTAACCTGTCTGACACACCCACTATATGTAAGGGATTCTGAATTGCTGTTCAGTCTTCCTTCTCCCTACCAGTAATCATTCACAATTCCAATCCATTAGCAACAAACACTAATGGAGTGCCTACACTATGTTTACATCTGGTACACAAAGCCAAGTATTTGGGATTCAGCAATTATTTTGAATTTACACCTCATTTGCATCTTCACCATGCTCACAGCGATGAATCTACACTATAAAAAGGGAACCATGTAGCTAGGGAACCTGAAGGTGAGGAGACTTGTTTATATGTATAACACAGAAGAAGATATTACTTTGGGATTTATCTTCACAGAAGAGTACTTAGCTTGATATGGTATGCTTGCATGTTTCAGTTATATACTGGATATGCTGAAATGTCTATCTGTCTATCTATATATGCATTAGCAAATGATACTTTTATCTGTATGCATTTCCTAGAAGTGTACCGATGGCATAGGCATGTAGGCATGTTTGTCAGGGCATTTTACTTTCTCAGATACACAGCCTTTTTAATTGTCATCGCAAATGCTAATGTTACAACTGTTTTATTTCTCTTTACACTCTTCTACTGTTATTTCCATGAATGCAAATGTCCAATATTGTCAATGACACAGGAATGCTAGCCTTCTTGTATGGCCCATAGACACCCTAGGTGAACACTTGCCATGGATAGACGTGACTGGCAATTGCATAAAATTGAATGTTCTGTGGTAAATGTGCACACATGTTTCAGGGACAGTTTATTTGATAGCACTTTTAACAGTTCACTGTTAGTTTGTTAGGAAAATGTGTCATTTACCTGTTGTTTTGGGGTGGGGAGCCAAGTTCCATTTCTGTGTTGGCACAAACAAAATTTGCTATTGTTACTCTCCTTGTTTTGGAACCAACATTGCTTTGTGTGTGATTGTAATATGTTACAACCACATAATTCCTTTTTATATTTGAATATCTTAACTATTTTATGTTTCTCCCGTGGGTAATAGTGAAATACTATATTTTATGTGTTATATCTAAACGGGAATTTTATTTATGTGATACTTATGTGTATTATCCTTCTTTTGTGTTTCATGTCACCTAGTATTATGGCACCCTGGTGTCCCGATCCCCACAATCCCCTTCAGTCACCCCGAGAATAAAGTTATTCTGGAAGCATTTAGGTAACATGGCACCTTTCTGCTTGAGGGGGGGGTGTGGGGATATGTCTGGCATTATTCAAATTTGGTGGAAGATAGTGGCTGATATGAACAAAGTAGGTGGCCAGAGCAAGACATATGATCAGGTGCGCCACAGGGCCACTGACATGATTTCATCGGCCCAGAGGAGAGCAGCTTCAGTGGCCCATGAACAGATTGCTACCAGGGTGGGGTCTGCTACAGAGCCACTACTGATACCACATGAATAGTTCCGGTCCAGTGTCAGAGATCCAGACAGCTCACTGGAAAGTGCACAACAGCATGTCATTGACATTGGTGCTGCTGTTTCTGGGACAACAAGTATGTCCTAGGAGGAGCTTCCAGGTAGGCTTACCTATCTCAATTGTTAAATACTTCTTGTATAGTAAAATATTGACAGCAGTACTTAAGTTTTGTTTAAGATTAACTTTTTTGGGGTGGGGATAGTTGTAGATTGATGCAGTTAACAGCACATTCTGGTTGATTACACATGGGCTTGGGGTGGACATGTCATCCAAGCTCTTGTTAAAAGTATGGCCAAGAGACATACAAAGGGGAAAACATTTTAACCCCCTGGGTTACTGTTCATTGTGTTGATGGTGTCTTTACCTTTTGCTTAAATTCTTCCAGGACCATCCACCATAGGGAGAATACAATAATCTGCACATGTTAAGTCAAACATTTTATGTCAGTACTGATGAACAGTTCAAAGAGATATTTAATTTGTGATGTGGGTGTCAGGAGTGTTGTGTGTATTGCTGTAATGTCTGTAATAATAGCACTACTGTTTGTTAGCATATATTGGACTATAGCAGTGTAGGTATTAGTTTCTTTCCTGTTTTTGTTGCTTATTATCATAGTTGATCCTGACAGTGGAAATGTGGGACCACGATCACCTGATGTCAGTGTATCAGCAGACTCTAATGATGATGATGGTGGCCAAACAGAGAGACAGTTAGGGGGTGCAGAGGTTGAATCTGACACTGACGTTAACATTCAGCCATCCCCTGTAATTCCGTTGGACACAGCCAATAGGCCTATGCCCACCAATTCTGGTGAGCCCTCAGATATTAGACAGGTGGAGGGTGAGACACTCAATCAGGATAGTGTGGCTACTGTGGCTTCAATGCCTGGTGACTCTAGCCATAGCCAAAGTGTGGGTGATGTGCCATGCAGCAGAGTTGTTACGGGCGCTTGGAGGAGGTCTGCTGTCCATCCTCCACCTGATCTAGATGTGTCTTCCCATGACACTCATCGTATGCTTAGGGCCATCATGTAGATGCAGACATGTTCTAATAATTCCTCCAGAGAAATACTTAGGGTTGTAGATGTGCACAGGCTGACGTGTGACTGCCTCCACGATATTGAAGATTCAATGGAATAGTTGAATGACACATTAGAACAGATGGTGTCTCTAATGGAATGTCTTCTGGGAGGGGGACAGCAAGCACATGGGCATAGATCAGCCACATCATCTGATGTTAGCCGATGTGGCCATGCCCAATCATGCTCCCATAGTGGCATTAATTCCAATGCTCCATCACTGGTTGAGGTATCCATACCCAGAGATGGCAGGCAATGGGGTCATAGTCCTGGGTGTCCCCATGCAAGTGATGATAACTGCACCTTGTCTTTGTTATCTATCTTTTGGATTCAGGGATACATAAGCTTTGTGTCTGATGCTTAAGGTGCACAGCTGACTTAGTGCTTAGTATATCTGTGTTTGTGATGTTGTTTTAATAATTGTACTTTTGACATATTTTGGTCTTCAAAATTTAGACAGTTGATAGAATCAAAAGAGTTTTTGCATCAGTATTTTTAAGAATTTTCTGAGGGTTATGAAGTCGGAAACAGAAATGTGTTTCATTACTTTCTAACTTCTCTGTTTAATGATTTTCCAGTACAAAAGTAAGAGGCCTAAATGAGGACATGTTTTGACCATCAGTACTTTTGAGAGGTAAGAAGGTGTGAATCTTTGATTCCTGAAGCCTGTTACTTGATAGAGGACACATGTATTCACATACATCTCTGCTGTCACATGTTGAAGTCATTGCTCTACAAATCACCCACCTTTTACTTATTTACATTCCCAAGTAACAACATGCAAGGATATGCCATTCATTTATATTATTACACAATTCTGTTTTAGCACTCCAGGTTCATTGCTTACCTTGTAAATCCAGCAGTTGCTACAGTTTTAGTTCAGGGCTGAGACTGTCTGATGCTAGAAGTTCACAGCCATTACATGAGTAGGTAAAGATTGTGAGCATTGCCTGGCATCAATGTTACTATATGTATGTGAGTAAGATGAAGGTTTTAGCCCTTTAGGTGGTGAATGAGTGTGCTATACATTACCTCTTAGCCAATGCAAGGGCAGATTGAGCAGGCCTACATCTGTCTATGCCCACATGCTGGTTCCCCCCCAACTCCTCACCTGCATGTGGCTATGGTGACCTTGCCATTGGTGGTAGGATGTGTGTCCCTTCCTCTTGTTGATCTTGCTGAAGCTGTTATTTCAGGATGATCTTGTGAAGCATGGTACAGATGGTGAAGATTTAAGTACATGTATGTAGATTGTGCTTCAGGGCTCCCCCAGATGTATCTAGGTACCAGAGCCATGACTTTAGCAGCCCAAACACGCACTCTCTGTTTCTAGTTTGAGTGTGTGCCTCATTATGGCGTTCTTCTGTTGGTAAGTGTGCATTTCTGATGGATGTCATCAGTCATGGTTCTAGTGTATAACTTGCATCATCCAGTAAATGACCCTGTGGGATATCACCCCTAGTGAGCAGCTGGGAGATGTGCAGGATATGTGAGTAGCGGTAATTGCCTGGTTGCCAGCACAGACATTCAAGATGTTTGCCTTAGTATTACACGACTTAGCAGTTAATGAAGTAGAAGCCCTTTCTATTTATGTAGACTCTTCCCTGTTCCCTTGGTGGTGTTTTGATTCCTATATGTGTATAATATATGGCACCCAGTACTTTAGGGTAGTGTGCTACAGGATTTAACTCTTGCATATTTGTGTCCCTGTCCTCAGGGGTATGGGGAAAATATATGTGGTCACTGGCATGTTGGAGCATAGCATTCATGAAGTGATGGAGGATCCTGGATGCTGATGCCTGTGACAAATCCAGCATGTTCCCTGTTGGTTTCTGAAAGGTTCATGTAGCTAAAATACTAAGTGCTACACATACCTTTGTCTCCACTGGTATTGGTTCACCTCGGTTTGTCCTGGGTCTGTGTTGAGGATGACAGAGGTTGCAGATTTCTTGTAGTGTCTCTCTATCTACCCTGTAGTGCTCTACAATTTCCACCTCATGCAGACTGTGATATGTTAACCTGGGTCTGAAAACACTTCTCCTTAGGCACAGTCAATTAGCAGCAGCAGCACAGATTACAGCTTGTTGCACATACGCATGAATTAAAGCAACAGCAGCCCCTAACATTCTTTCTGTGTAGACTCCGTTCTGTACCTGTATTCCAATAGGTTTTGGAATTCACAGGTAAAATCAGCACTGAGTCTACAAGGTTGCTTTATAACTTGTTGAATAGCTCCGTCATCTTTGATTGGTTGATTAGCTTACAACTCAGCTACTTATGCTGTAATTAGCATGCCATGGTGCTTAATGTGGTTGAGCAGTTCTACACACCATCCAGAGCTGCTTACTGAATACAAAACCATGTGCCACCATGCGCATGTCACACTGCGATGTGCACATGGTCTTAGCAAACCATGTAGGGTTTATTGAATCTGCTTGATTGGCTAACCAAAGTCCTTGAGCAGTCTAAATATCAAGGATTGATTTTCTATGCCATCACATTGACAAAAACATACATGCACATACCTAGACTCAGGTGACAAAAGAGAAATACTGCCAGCCCAGCTAGCTGGAATTTTATAAATAATTCTAGATAATTTGTGAATATTAATATGATTTATATAGAAATGTAACAGAAGGAGATACTGCCATTGTTAATAATTCTATGTCATTTGTGAATATTGATATGATTCATACAGAAGTGTGTGTTAAGGTGTAAAGTACTGAGCTAAAATGTAATGAGAGCATGCCCCGATGGCTTGGAATACAAATGTATATAAACTATTATAATTGTGTAAATTTATATTTTTAACAGTAGACACTAGAATATAGAGGGTTAACTTGCAAAACTTCAAGGAAATATGTTGAAATAAAACTGTTTTATGATTGTGCTTTAAAAGGTATCTTTCTGTTTCAGTGCAGTATCAGACACAACGTCTAGAGGTAGAAGTTTTTTTGTATTGCCTTGGAAGAGAAGTAATTACTAGGTTTGAGATGCAGAAGTGTTTTATTGTTTTATGACTTCTAGGATCTGCAAACATCTGAGAGATGTGTATTTTTCACAGAGAAATGCTAAAATTCTGTTTATGACAAAGGGGGTTTAGCACAGTAACTCTTTTAGATTTAGATAGAATATAGTAAAGTATAGCTTAGATGTTTTCTTTATTTATATGAAACTGTCCTGCAATGTTGTTTTACATATTTCCTGTGATTTTGAACTCTGAAGTATGTGCACTAAAAACTTACTTACAGAACACCATGCAGGCAGAAGGTGGTGATGAGTCGGTGTTTCCAGGTCAAAGACAAAATACAAACTGCACAGTCTCTCTCTGAGAGTTCTTAAATTAATATCAAATATTACTGCTGGGTTAGCTTGGATGACATCACTTTTGTCACCTGACTTTTAGTTCCCAAGCTAAACCCCCTTTGTCAGAAATTAACAGAATTTTAGTATCTCTCTGTGAAAAATACATATCTCTCAGATGTTTACAGATCCTGGAAGTTTTAAAACAATAAAACACTTCTGCATTTCAAACCTAATAATTGCTTCCCTTCCAAGGCAATACAAAAAACTTCTAGTTCTATACATTGTGTCTACTACTGTACGGAAACTGAGGGAGAACCTTTATAGCACAATTGTAAAACAGTTTAATTTCAATTTATTTTCTTGAAGTTTTGCAAGTTAACCCTCTGTGTTCTAGTTTCTACTATTACATTTACACAAGTACAATAGTTTATATGCATTTATGTTCTAAGCCAGCAGGGCACTGTGGTTACATTTTAGCTCAGTATTTTACACCTTTACATACACTTCTTTATGAATCATATCAATATTCACAAATGACATAGAATTTTTACAAAATTCCAGCTAACTGGAATGGCAGTATTTCCCTTTTGTCACAACTCACACCCCCCCCCACACACACACACACACACATAGACTAACCTCACTCAACACAAAGAATCACCACAAAATATACTTTTACTTGGGGCAAGCCTCCCACATTCCCTTGAGCTTCCAAAATTAATATATCTAACTCTAGAATCACAGTTACCTTTGGGTAAATGTCCTCTGGAATACGGAATCACATAGATCATCATCATGTCATTCAACAGTCATTCCTCATACCGTTCATACACTCAACACCAGGCATACAGTCTATAACAACACTGTTTTTCTGCACATGCATTGTAATTGCATCATTCCTCTGATCCAATAAATGCACACTCTCATACCTCTCTTCACCTTCAAAACATAGACTTATACTTAGCCACTTGGTTTCATATAACAATGTACTCGTAACTAAGATGCCATGCATTCAACTACTCGTTGAAACATACAAAACCAGGACAAGACTATCTAGACTCTCAAACAAAAAACTCAAACACACACACACACACACACACACACACACACACACACACACACACACACACACACACACACACACACACACACAAACACACATCCACTAACTCCCTCACACAAAAATATGCAAAATACTTACTGACATGCTCTTATGCAAAATTATACTGCTGCAAAACAATCACAAATGACTTACATGCACACCTACATGAAGACATTTTATACTCAATCATATTGCTGTAGCAGATTCATCAACTGCCCTCTGATGTAGTAAGAAACATTTACTATATAAAAGAGAAGCTACCTGCATTTGCTAGAGTGATTACCAGCACATATTCATACAGTATGAATAAGTTTACATACATGATCAGTATGTAACCTTGACAGACTCTCCCTTTCATCAGCTGTTATCAGCAAGTTGGCCATCAGTAAGAACACTTATGATATGCTAGATGACACTCATTAGAGAGGCATATGAATTCTTTCTGGCCAGTAGAAATCATTTATTAAGCACACAATCAGTCCAACTTTTTCATCAGTTCCATCTGTTATTCCCATTTATCTTCCTTGGGATTCATCAGCTTCACAATATTAACATGCTCAGTCACTCAGACATCCATATTCAGTAACCAAGGTGAGTCTTGTAACCTTGCCAGTGCTGAATTCACTTTCACGAATACGTTTATATAGTCAAGAAAGTTAGTTTGTATCTATCTGGAGCGTTTCTCCCCGGGCCTCCGCTGAAAACAGGCTCTGTGGAACCTAGTCGGACATTCCCGGTCAACAAATGTTAAATAATAAAATAATAAATAAATCTACATTCTTTCTTTACATCTGAAAATAGCTGTCTTTGCTGCAAAGTGATTGCCAAGATGACATGATCAAAGAATATAAGAGCTCTCCCTAATGTGCACCTCTAACCTACTCCTGCAATTGCCACAGTAACTGCATCAGTTCATACCAAGGTATAAAGTGCACCAAAATTATCAACAATTTACCATATTTTCTGTCAGTCAAAAGCAACTGTAGTCCGCATGCCTTTTCATTTCCCATAGTCCATTTTGTAAAGTCTATCGAAGCACCATTTTGTTTTTAACAAATTTCAAACAAGCTTACCCCCCCTCTCTTTTCTTATACCACTAAATCATAAGCTTCTCCTCAGTCTTCCTAATATATCAGCTGTTGCTCAATGCAAACCATAAATTCTTAGAAGAACTTAAATTATGCAGTTGGTCAATTCTAAAACAACTACCACTAGATGAGGCAGTAACACACTTTAGTAACACATTCCTGGCCATCCTTGACAACCATGCACCTGCACGCTCTATTAGAATTAAAACAAAAATTGCCCCTGGCTCACTAAAGAAACCAAACTAAAATCATGCAAAGAAAGAATGCCTGGAACATCTGGTGCTCCTCTAAAGCCCCACAAGATCAACTCAAATTTTGACAATATAGGAATGATACAAAAAAAATCCATATTACTAGACAAAAAAAATATTTCTGCCATCTACAGCAGAAACACCACAACAAGCCACAGAAGTTCTGGGCAGGTATTAAACTCCTCCACTCAGGGCAATCCACAACTCCAACCCTTTCAACCCCAACCCAAATATCGCCAGAGTCCATTGCCAACACCTTCAACAGTTTCTTTACAAAAACCATCCAGGCCCTTGCTAGCAAACTTAAACCCACTTGTCCTAACGCTGAAACCCCTAAACCCAGTGAAATTCTCTCCTTCAGCTTCCAAAAAGTTCTGACTTCACTCATTAGAGCCCTAATTAAAAAAACTCAAACCAAACACCCTTTCAGCTGACCTCCTCACTGCAGACTACTTGCAAAAAGCTGCTGCTGTTATAGCATTCCCTGTCTCTAGTTTGATAAACAGAACCATAACTGAAGCCTCTATCCCCTATACCTTGAAAATATCACGTCATACCACTCCACAAAGGAGGCAGCTCCTTTGAGTTGTCAAACTATAGATGAGTAGCTATTCTTTCCCCTCTGGCTAAAATTATGGAAAAGTGTATCCATAAACAACTCTTACACTACCTTATTCACATAATCTTCTGGCCAACTCCCAGCATGGATTTAGACCACAGCACAGTACCACCACAGCTCTCGTCTCCTTTTTTAATGTCATAAATTCCAACCGTAACAACAACAAACTATCTTCTGCCCTGTTTCTCGATCTTTCCAAGGCCTTTGACATGGTTAACCACCAGCTACTCTTACTTACCCTAAAGAAAATATCCCTAAACAACCATGCCATACAGTGGTTTCAATCTGATCTTAGTGGAAGACAGCAGGCTGTCCTTTGGCAGAACCAACTCTCCACCCTTCTCCCCGTTACCCTTGGTGTCCCTCAAGGCTCAATAATAGGTCCCCTTCTTTTCTCCCTCTTTATCAATGACATCCACATTGTAATCCCAGATGCAACCTGTATACAATGTGCTGATGACTCCACCCTGATTTGCTCAGCCTCTACCCCTACAGATCTCCTTAGTTTAACCCAGAAAACCTTTAATACAGTGGAAAACTGGATCTCTAATCAACAGCTGATATTACACCCTAATAAAACAAAGCTATTGCTCTTCTCCCCTAATCACAAATCCTCTCAACCTTCATTTACTATAACATATAACAATGGGACCATAACCTCACCAGATATGTATACCAAACTCCTGGGTGGTATAATAGACAGCAACCTCAAATATGATATGCACGTAAACCAAACTATTAAAACCGTTAATAGAAAACTTGACTCCCTATACAAAAACAAACCTTTTCTCACCCCTCTAGATAGGACTGCCATTGCCTGTACTCATCTGCTTTCAACCCTACTCTATGCCTTGCCAATACTCAATAACTTGAACAAAGCTGATTTCAGCAAACTCTCTAGCTGCTACAATCAAATTGCCAGGTTTGACACAGGAAATTCCTACAGGACACACCATTTTCAAAACCTAAACCTCTTAGGATGGCTAGAACTCCCCAGGCTAATTCAATATAATCAACTTACTGTAGCATTCAAGATTATTAACCATCCAGAAAAAATGCCCTCCCTTAAAAACATTATCCATCCCTACAAAAACGCTAGGCCACTTTGTTCCACCACAAAACATTTGGTTCAATCTGTTAAAGCTAACACCCTATCTGGAGAATCTTTGTTTGCAAATTCAGTAGGTAAAACATGGAATTTGCTCCCATCTGACCTTACTTTGAACCACTCCCTTAATCAGTTAAAAACAATCTAACCCAGTATTTTAAAACTCACTGGTTATGTCCTTGCTCTAACCCTGACTAAAGCCTAATCTACTTCCATATCCCTGTAATTTTTTATTCACAGCAACTTACCTCTTACACTAAAAGGTTTGAAAAGAGAAACTGTAACATCTCTGCAGATAGTCTGTCTATAGCTGCACCTATAGGTTTGATAAGACAAACTGTAACATATTTGTATATATTTCTGAATATAAACTGTATTCTTCATAGGCTTGAAATGTGAGACTGTAACTTTTACGTTAATACAATATGTTTGTGCATATACTGTAACTTGCTTGTCTTTATCTGTTTGCAAGTTTGGAGCTTTTCTCCCTGGGCCTCCTCTAAAAATGGACATGCATCCAGTCGGACTATCCCGGTCAACAAATGTAAAATAAAATAAAATAAATAAAATAAAATAACCACTCAGCTCTAAAAAATTGTTCTGAATCTTTTTACAAGATGGCTTCAAAAGCACCAAAGCTACATGTTGTTCTTTAACTACTTTACCATCAAGCAATTCACAAGTTTCCAACAGTTCAGTTCAGTTTGACTACTCAACTAGCCAGTTAAGAGATGCAGATCATGCATTATTCCTTCAATCGCAACACCTTCATCTCTCATTGAACTTAGCCAGTTAAGAGATGCAAACTGTGCATTATTCCTTCATATGTGACATTAAACTCTCTGGGGAGTCGTTAGTGTTTTGCCTAACCTACTGCTATCACTGTGTAAATGATACTTGCTCAATGACAGCACCAAATTCACTTCCAGTAAATGGCTTTAGCTGATTGTTTTTGCAAATTATTAATCTTAAAAACAGAGCAATCAGAGAAACGTTCTCTCATATGCATACATTTTTGACAGCCAAGTTATCTTTCTGGGTAGGTGCCATTTGCTGGCACAGTATCAGGTCACAGGCATAGATATTTTATTCCACCTCAAGCCAGAGCATCAGAAATTAACAGTGTCTGGTATCAGTGTATTTCCCATTTGTCACAGTAATCATTTAGGTTCATAGGTTCATAGGTTCATACTAGGCTATCTGCCCTAGGGCATTTATAAGCCTACCCAGAGTGTGTTTGGCTTTCGCCACCCATTTTTAATTAATTTTGCTATGCCCTTTTTCGAGGTTAGTATACTGTGCCTCTGTCTAACAGTGACACAGAAGTGATACCCGGGGTAAACCTATGATCTCCCATCCACTCATCAAGATTCCTCTTGAAGAGAGTCAATGAGGGACTCTGCCTAACCTGGACTGGGATTTTATTCCAGAGTGAAGGGAGCCTCTGGGTTATGAATCTGTCCCTCCAGCATATCCTATTTATTTCAGTGCTGAGGTTCAAGTCCCTCGAGCGTGTAGCTCGATGGGATTTGGATTTTCTGAGGTTGCAGCATGTCTATTAATTCCGGGTTGGACATGGCTTTATACGTCAGGCACAGATCGCCTCTGAGCAGGCGGTATGCCACTAAGTAGAGCTGGAGTTTCGTTAACCGGGCAGCATACGGCATCTGTTTGAGCCCCTTGATCCTCTTGGTGAGGTACTTTTGGGGTCTTTCCAGTTGCTGCAGGTGTCTGGTAAGGTACATCCCAAAAGGGGCATTGTACTCAATTATGGGCCTGATGAGGGATGAGTAAAGAGGCACAATGACCTCCCCTGATCTAGATGTGAATCCCTGCATGATTAGGTGGGCTATATAAAATGTTTTTCCAACCACTTTGGCCACGTGGTTGTCAAATGAGAGATTGCTATCAACTTGGGTCCCCAGGTCCCAAATTACTTCTTCTGTACTTAATGGATTACCACCTATGTGGTAATTTGTGGGCGCTTTGTTTTTGCCAAAGGGGATGACTATACACTTTTTGGCGTTTAGCTTGAGGCCATGGCTCTGGCCACCAGTTGTCTGTTTCTATGAGGCCCTTTTGGAGGATGCTTGTGTCGGCTGGAGAGTCGATTATGGCACCCAGTTTGCCGTCATCTGTGAACTTGGTCAGCCACAGTCCTTCCGTGTTGGCCTGTACCTCCGAGAAATATATACCGAACAAGAGAGGTCCCAGGACTGAGCCTTGTGGGATGCCACTTGTAACTGGTTTGGAATCTGACATGGCTCCAGCAATTGTCATTTTATTTCTCTTATCTGTTAATGTTTGAACTGAGTAAAAGAGTCATGCTTCGGTTGTATCTACTTTGATATTATCACAGGTTTACCCTATGTAAAGAGAGTTCTCCTTGCTTCCTCTTCTTGTTCTGTCAAATTTTCCTTTCATGTTGTTATTTTCACTTTGGTCTCTACTTAAGCCATTCTCTTCCTTGGCCTGTATATACAATAATTCTGTTTTGTGAAATTATGTTTAAATAGCAGGGTAGCTGCTGCAGCTCCAACAGTAGGATGAATGAATGTTCTGGAAACTCATGTCATGCTGTTTATGGATTGCTTTGGACTCACTGAATTCTTTAAGCTGCTGGATGTTAAAAGGCTGAGCACTGTCAATCATTACTATGTCTAGTATAGCAAAGGTAGCAACTGATTCTGTTATGAGCTAGAACTATGGCAAGTTAGGTCAACAAAAATGCTGGTTCTATAAATGGGAATATTAAATGACTATCTAGTAAATAATATGTAATCTTTATAATACAGTGGCCCAAAACAATCGGTGTACAATTAAGTCCTTTGGTTCTTTTGGGCATTCTGGTATTAACATTTGAATACTTTTATCTTGTTTTTCTTGACCTGGCCAGCACATTTATTACTGCCCTCCTCCTGCTGGTAGTATTGAAATATTTGACAGACTTAATGCAAACCACTAATTTGTACACTTCATTGAAAAACTGGCTATCCAACAGATCTCAAGTTGTGACAGTTGTTGGTACCTTCTCTGAATGTAAAATTGTAATTAGAGTACTGTAGGTATTTTTGCTGGGCCATCTCCTGAATGGCATTTATTTTTCAGACATCCAGGGCAATATTCGTGAAGTATGGTTGACTGAGTTTGTTGATGACTGCAAGCTGGATAATGTTATCTGCTCATCCACTGATACTAATCTGCTCCAAAAGGGCTGCAGTATGTAAATAACTGGTATACTGAAAATGGTCTTAAGCTAAATCGAAAAAATACAGCACATCAGATTCCTCAAAAAGCTTTTACTACCTCAAATGTTACAAGAGACACTCGTCTTTATACAGATACAGTCATACTGTACCTGAGAAATTCTGTGAATAACTCTGTCATTCAGTCATCATGTTTCCACCTTAGTCAGAAAATTGCTCCAGCTAGTTTCAAAGGAAATATCTAAAAGATCCAAAGACGTGGTCTTACTGCCGTGCTCTTCCCTTATTAGACCCTTCACTAAATACAATGCTCCTTCGGTATGTGCGCATCCAAGCAAATCACTCAACTGGAAAACCTGAGCGATTTTTAACAAAACAGTTACATCCTTCAACTATCCTGAAAGATTATCACAGCTCCTGTAATACTTAGTACCCATGCAGTTAACATGCAGTTAACCAGTGTGCAAGTTAATGGGATTATAGATAGGCTAGCATTCTTTTTGTTTGATATGCATATGACAAATGTTATTACTGAGGACCTATTTAGGTACTTGTCTGTTGAGCATTCACTTATACCGGTCTTATATGGCCTTCCTAAAGTCCACAAGAATATTGAGAACCCACCCATGCAACTGATAGTGTCTAGCAGAGGGTGAGCAACAGAATCGCCCTCCATATATGTGGAGAAGACATTACACCCCTTTGTGGAGGTGATGAAGACAGTATTAAGGGATACAAAGAATTTTCTGAATGAGTTGTTTCCTGTAATGAGGCATGAGCAAAATAGTACAGACTTGGTCTTTTTAACTTTAGATGTCTGCTCCATATTCACGGTCATTCCCAATGACTGGGCCATTGAGAACATAAGGACTTTTTTTATTGAGTAAAGCAGTATTAGATAGCAAGAGTATTGATTTAGTCTGTAGTTTGTTATAGTTGATTTTGAAGAATAATGTTTTCGTATTTAATTAGGAGTTTTATTTACAAAAGGCTGTCGTAGCTACGGGCACAGCTTGTGCCAATAGCTATGCCAACCTAGCCCTGGTACAATGGGAACGTGAGAGAGTAGTTAAGAACAATGTATTTTGTGGACGTATTTTAACATATAAAAGATTCGTGAATGATATTTTTGTGTTGAGGAAAGGGCCAGATGAGGAGATTGAATGATTTATAGAGTACCTACATGCAAATACACAGTTTTTAAAGTTTAGTTATAAATACTCATGTGAGACCATAGATTTCTTAGATGTTAAAATTACTAAGAGCTTGTTAGATGGTGTTAGGACTTCTATATACAAGAAGAAATGTAAGAATAATGTCCTTCTACACAAGGGGAGCATGCATCCTCAACAAGTGTATAGGAATGTTGTGAATGGACAAGCATTGAGAGTTATGAGGTTGCATAACAATGAGGATGATATGAAGACAGCACTAGTTGATTTAAGGACTGCGTTTATACACAGAGGTTATAAAGAAGATGAAGTAGATACTTTGATTGCTGGAGCCCTAGAGAAATGTAAAATGTGAGGGTCACCTTATTTTTCAGATAAATATGAATTGACCCACAGTGAGATGAGTGGCTAGGGAAGGAGAGATGTGACTAAGTTGACACTGACATACAGTAGCAATGTTAGCATGATTTGTGATGTTGTGAAGAAGAATTGAGGCATATTGAAGACAAATGAGAAAGTGAGAGTTGATTAGTGATAATCCAGATTTCAGTTTTACAAATAGCAAATCACTGAAGAGACAGCTATGTTATAATAGTATCAGTAGGGGATATGCACCACCATCACACAGAGATGGAAATTGTCCCTGTAGACAATGTAAAGCATGCAAGTTTATCCACTCAGGTAACCATTTTGTCTGTCCACATAAACGCTTTGTTTTAGAGACCTCTTTTTATGCTGATTGTAGCACAAAGGATTTGATCTACTTTTCATATTGTGTAAAATGTTATGCATATTATATAGGCAAGACAAATAGGCGTTTCAAAGAACGTATTTTAGAACATGTGGGAGATGTGAGAAATAAAAAGTATAGGAGTGCGATACCACAACATGCTATTGAAAAAGGGGAGAATCATAGTTTGGGATTTTTGGTTGTAGAGGTTTTAGCAATGGGTATTGGGGGTGATTTCAAGAATTTACCGAGGGAAGGGAGCAGGAATGGAGTATACAGTTAGAAATGGATACGTTTCCAGGTATTAATGACCATGCTTCCCTGAAACCACATTTAAAATCTCTCCCCCTGAAACATTGAGTATATAGTAGTTCTAGAAGGGTTTTATTATAATATAGAAAATGGCACAGAGACTCCAAAAACTGTGAAAAACAATAAAAACAGCCACACAATGAAGCCCGAAGGAAGGTCACTTTAATACACACTAATGCTGCAAATGACAATACGTTTTTGTCCTAACAAAAACTTCTTTAGACAGTACAATACAAAGTAAGCCAACCTTTCTTATATATCCCTCCACTGAACACTCATCCAATCAATTCTTTAATACAATTATTGAAGGGAATAGGTATATTCATCAGAACTTTAGTATATACAACTATAGTGCTGAAGAGATCACCCCTACTCATTTTAAACTTTTTTGTAAGGGGTTAAAATTTGTGCCTACCTCTTCCAGTAATATTTCTCAGAACGTTATCGATTTAAAGATGTTTGTGCATAAGAAAACTTAGAGTTACTGTATGATAATGAAACAGGGAAAAATCCCAATATTTCCACCCAGGTTAGGAGAAAAAGTACCTACAACCCCCCTCTCCATCCACAATTAAAGAATTTTGAAATACAAGTTGAGGAAGAGATTAGATCAAGGCAGAATAAGGGGAGAATATTATTTAACCTTACAAAGGAAGACAACCAGCTACTGGCTTCATTGAAAGAAAATCAATACTTTAGAGTTATGAAGCTGGATAAGGGACGGGGAGTGGTATTTATGGATATCATCATCTACTCTGCTAAAATGTTAGACATGTTTAATGACACAGACAGGTATTCTAGAGTTTTGAGGAGCAAGATCAATGTTGTGTACAGAAAAATTGATTTTATGTTGAAAGAAACACTAATTGAAGGTAATATTACTTCAGAAATATTCAACTACTTGACTATTGACAAACCAAGGATACCATCTATCTTTGGGATCCCCAAAGTCCACAAAATCATAGAGGATTCACCTCTCAGACCTATAGTGGCACTACAGGCTTTAAAACGTATCCATTAGCTAAGTATCTGGATGCAGAGTTAAACAAAGTTTGGACTGAGAGGGAGGAGATTCTCAAGGATTCATGGGACTTTTTGAGAAGCATTAATCAAAATTTATTCAAGGATGAGCTTATTTTCGTAACCCTAGATATTCATGATTTGTTCAACGTGATACCTCATACCATAGGTCTGGAATGGTTTGAGGAAGCCCTATGGCACAAGGGAAATATACATCACGAGAAGGTTTGTCTATTCATAGAGGTAATGGAATTGGTATTAAGGAAAACTTTTCTATTCTTTGAGGGTGAGTTCTACCGCAGACTAGTGGAGAAGCAATGGGAGCAAGTGGTGCTCCCATGTATGCTAACTTAGTACTATCCACCTGGGAAGAGACATTTATAACATATTCCCATTACTCTAAGTTTTGGAATTATTACCGCAGGTATTTGGATGATATATGTATATTTTGGGTAGTACCCAAAGAATACCTGTATGAATTTATTGTTACATTAACAACACCACTGAGTTTTTGAATGTCACCTACACTATTTCTCGTGAAAAATTAGAGTATCTTGATGTAGTATTAGAAAAACTAGTAGAGGCAAGGAACTTCAAATCCAATGTTTATAGGAAAAGTACATTTTCTAATTCCTACCTTTTCTACACGAGTGCCCACCCATTTTCTCAGAAGAGGGGAATTGTG
This sequence comes from Protopterus annectens, assembly GCF_019279795.1. Taxonomy (NCBI): domain Eukaryota; kingdom Metazoa; phylum Chordata; order Ceratodontiformes; family Protopteridae; genus Protopterus; species Protopterus annectens. The sequence goes on from NC_056728.1 coordinate 1,150,767,583, forward strand.
AGGGGGCAGGTTATAAGGAGAAGTAGGATGACATCTGATGATGCTGATTATGAAGTTGAAAGTGCAAAACTGAAACAAACGTTTATTGAAAGAGAATATCCAATAGCCCTTATTGAGGAAATTTGGGGGGAAACAAAGAAAGAAAGGCACAATAAGTTTGCTCCAATATTAGGGAAACCTAGAACATGTGAGGAGGTAGAGAGGATTAGGACAGAACAAGTAAACACCAATTGGAGTAGTAACTTTATACTCAATTTCAGCACTGAATCAACTAGAATTAAGAAGGTGGTTTCCACTAACTGGAATAAATTTAGTAATTTTTCTGACCTGAGAAGTATTTTTGTGGCTGGCCTAAAATTTACCTACAGGAAAGCTAGGAATATTAAGGAACTACTTGAGACCAAAAAGAAAAGAAATACTAGAAAGTGAACAGGACCATTTAAATGTGGGAGCTGTTCACAATGTACTTACATCCTCCAAGGGGAACCATTAGCTTTAACCAAAAGAGGGATAGATCTTAAAAAAACAATGTGTATTGTAATTGTGATTCCTTGGTGGTGATATACATTTCTTTGTATGACAACTATAGGGCTTTTTATATTATAAAAACCACTAGAAAACTTAAAAGACGTAAATATGAGCGCACAAATGACATCAAAAATAAAGATGAAACTAATGCTCTGTACAGACACACTATTACTTACCCATCAGCCAAATTTGTTTTTTATGTCATAGAGAAGGTAGAAGTGGACCCATGTGGGGGACCTTAGGAGACCACAATTGAGTATTGTGAATTGTTTTGGCAACTCAAATTAGAAGCCATCAAGAACTATGGATTAAATGATTTTATTTCTTTAGTTCCAGTTTTGAAACTCAGAGCAGCTAAATTGTAATAATTATTTTGGCTACTAGATGGAGCATTTATTATATTTTCTATAGAACTTCATGATGCATATTTATTTAATATATTTATGAAGTTTTTTTATACTTTTTAAGTATGTTTTTATATAAGTTTGTACTGAAGCAAATTAATAGATGTGGACTTATTGTTTTGTTTGATATTTACTTATTTCTAAAGGATTTTGTAATTAAATTTTAAGAATTGTTATTAACTTTTAAGTATTGTCTTTAATTGTATTAAATAATTGATTGGATGAGTGTTCAGGGGAGGGATATATAAGAAAGGTTGTCTTACTTTGTATTGTGCTGTCTGAAGAAGTCTTTTATTAGGACGAAAACGTATTGTCATTTGCAGCGTTAGTGTGTATTAAAGTGAGCTTCCTTTGGGCTTCATTGTGTGGCTGTTATTATTGTTTTTCACAGTTTTTGGAGTCTCTGTGCCATTTTTTTAAGTGTGTTTCAGGTTTTGTGATTTTGGCACATTTCTCCTTTTGTGGTTATTATTTATTATAACATAGGGTTTTCTATGAAAATATCTTTTATATTTGCATTTATTCATTTGTTTTTACAGAGCTTTGAAATATTTTAGGATGAATATATATATATATATATATATATATATATATATATATATATATATATATATATACATATTTTGGTATGTACCCCTCTTTAAGTATTCCTATGAGCCCTGTGATTATGAGTAGGTTGCTTTGATAAGTCCTATACTGTGATGCAGTGATTTGATGTAATGCACTGTTCTAATGTGCTAACTGATTGGCCTCCATGATTGGTTGTTTTGTATTTAAATAGTGACTCTTTTATTGATTAAGAATAGGTCTGAAGACGCTACCTTTGTGGTAGCGAAAGCGCTTACCTTTGTGTTTTTTTATATGTTGTTACTAGTATCCATTAAAGTTTGTATTATATATCTTCTGCTGTGGTGTGCGCCTACGTTTTATTTTGTTTTTAATACTTAGTACTCTACCAGCTGTTTATAGGTGACCCATTGTCTCACATTTTGGAACATGAAAGACCCAGTCCTATTTGACCTTCTATTTCTTTACAAACCCAGTGGCTCTACAATTGTCCGTACTAAGGATATAAGTTTACACCAACAAATAAACAAGACTCACTGGAGTACTATAGCTTTCTAACTCAATGTATTCCTAGTATAGGCTAGTCTTGATGATAGGGTGGATAGACACAGACTTAACCAGGGTTATCATGTAGACCCCTTCTTGATTTGGGAGGTGGGTACTATTAAGTGCTCATAAAGAGTGGCAAGAACTTTAAAGTGTGTCTAATTAAAACTGCATATCACTATACCTCTCATGACCCCTTTGATTGCCTGCCCTGTGTTGTTCCTATGGTTATGTCATGCCAAGTAGCCTATACATGTGTGTGTCAAAGCAATTTGTACTGTTTCCACTTTCACTAAGTAGTAATTTATATAACCTATGCAGTTCTGTTCAGTTTCCTTTATGCTGCTCAGTATTTGCACCACAACTAATGCATCACCTGTAGAGAAGCTTAGTATGTGCACTTTAACACTGAAAAGGACTTTTGCAACTTTATCTTTTACTTTTAGCATCTGAAATGAAGCAAACAACCTTTTAATGTGATAGTTTAACTGAACCTATAAAAATGATCCTGCCATTAGACTTTTTATCTGCGGCTTTGAATTCAATCTGTTTTTGTCTTCCTTGTTGTTGAACATCATGTGTCTGTCTGCATTTTTATTTCTTGCATCTGTATTTACTGTGTCATTTCTGGCTTCTGTGCCATCTTGCTTACTTAAATTATACAACCTTGTTCTATTTTAATCATTGCTAATCTCACTATCTATTTTGCTTTTAATGACATGGGGAACAATCTTTTTATACATACACACACACACACACACACACACACACACACACACACACACACACACACACACACACACACACACACACACACACACACACACACACACACACACACACACACACACACACACACACACACACATATATATATATATATATATATATATATATATATATATATATATATAGAGTACAAAACTTCTCCACCTGCTGAAAAAGAAATATGCCAAACAAGTATTTTTAGTGCTTTTGTTCTTTAATTAGTGTGCAAAACTTCATCAGAAATAAAATAAAATAAAATAAAAGTAGCTGTGTACAAGTTAAAATACTGTAATTACAGTAGATAGTAAATAAAGCAGCCAATGTGAATTGTACTATTGTACAAATAAACGTATGCTGATCGTTTAAAGAAAGTGCAATAAATAATATGTTTGACCCATCCAATAAGGACACTTCTTCAAATACAGACATTACTGAACAACCTAACACCAGTGCAGACTCTTATGTGAACATCTGCAAGTCCCTGCTGTTCAAATTGAAGAGACTTTTGGTTACGTTTAAAAATGTTGAATATGACAATCTATATTTATCCAGTTGTCTGCAAAATAAAATAGTTCCTATGCGCCTCAAATTTTTCAAATTCCATAACAGAACAACAAGGGGTTCGACTCTGTATAACGAACTGGTTACTGCATTTAATGAGGCAGGATTACACGTTGTTAAAATGTTAATGAAACATAATTCCATTAAGTTGGAGGAATTAAAAAAGGAAATCTCGGAATTACACTCCACAGTGTACAACACCCAAGCTTGCCACAGTTTCAAAACATTCTAAATGGAATACATCCAAGGATTTCTAGACATACAGCTACCACCATCACACACAGAAAGGAACAGAAACTACTTTGGGATATACTATAATATGAAATTTAACAGGCATATCCTCTCAAAGATGAGCAATGGCAAAACTTCGTCCTCAGCAAGTACCACAGATGGTTCACAACCAATCATGCAACAGTGCTTTTAACACACAAGTTACTTATAACACAGATAATCATATGCAGGAACCCATATTCACAGGTGCCATGCCAGATGGATCTGAACTACAACAATTAGTCTGCAATAACCCAAATGAATACATGGTCCCATAGCAGCAAACCCCCCCTTCCCTGGCACCTGTAACAAGTGTTAACCAACCACAAAACCCACCAGATAATGCCTCAACTGAAGAAATCAATACCACCAACATTAATTCAGATTTGTTCCCCAATGACAAATCAACATGATCAGATGACATACACAGAGGTGCGGGCGTGGACTCAGAATTGACTACCAACCATACAACAGACGAACACAAGATTAATTTCACAGAGACTAACACCAGTGGGAAGAGGATGGGGACACAGCAGACCACAGAGAAACAATCTACAATACTAGAAACTGCTCATCCATCTATCTTCCCCACCGAAGGTCATATTCTACATTCTACCACACACAAATCAGCATTTTTTAAACTATCAGACAGGAGTGTTTCTCAAGAAATGTTACAAGTGATAAAAAGAAGTTTTACCTTCATACCTGCTCAGCAGGCAGATCTGGCTAATCTTCTCTTGGACTTAAGGCCTTACCTCAGAAAGCTTAAATTAAAATTCACGTTCGAAGACAACTCAGATGATGCTTCCCAAATACCTTTTCAGCCTGTTCCAAAACGAAAAAGCATTTATAATCAACCATTGCACAATACTTTGTAAATCTTTCTTAAGGTGTGCAAAACAGATTTCAGAAGTCTTCTAAACCATGCCAGCCCTGTAAAATGGTTTAATTTAAATGCAAATGAATCACAACCTTTGAGAAAGCTAGAAAGGAATCCCACACTTCGCATAATGCATGTGGATAAAGGAACCGGAATAGTACTAATGGAACAGGCCCATTACCTGGCTGTCCTGGAGAGTGATTTAAGCTACAGAGAATTCTATTTAAAGGTGGAACTTAAAACAGCACAATGCAAGTGCACAGAAATTGAAAGAACTCTAAAGGAACTAGAAAGAAATAACTTTATTACAGCAGAAGAATTCCTTTTTTATGTCTTTTCCATACCCTAATCTTGGGAAATTCTTCAGAATTCCCAAGATACATAAAGACAGTGAACACCCACCATTTAGACATATTGTCTCTAACATTAAAACTAAAACAGAAACAAATCACTGAATGCATTGATTTTCAATTAAACCCCATTGTTCAAAACAAAAAACTCCATACTATTTAAAAGACTCTTGGGACTACATCAGCTTGCTGCATATGCACTCCTGACAGAACAAGACAATCTGTTAATGAATCTAGTTATAGAGGCCCTATACATGAACATTACCCATACTGAAGGTATTAACTATGTACACACTTTCCTAATGAAGCACAATACATTCTCAGGAAGTAAAATTAACACTGTTTGCACTCTAATTTCAGCAGTCCTGATGGAGAATTTCTTCCACTTCAACAAGGTCATTTACCAACAAATTAAAGGGATGGCCATGGGTTCCAAGATGGTCCCAGCCTTTGCTAACTTGGTCCTCTCCCAATGGGAGACCGATACTCTTATACATTTACCAGGATTCCAACAAACTCGTTTTTACAGACGATATATAGATTATATGTTTTTCATGTGGCAGGGGTCCAAACAGGAATTATTACTGTTTATTTCCACCCTATCAGACAGTATTCCTGTTCTTACCTTCCACTTATCTAATTACGGAAAGCAAGTGCTTTTCTTGGACATGGAAATGTTTCTAAATACTGACTCGCTGACTTGGAGCTCTAGCATTTACAGAAAAAAAATGTTCCGCAACAACTATCTTGACTGCAACAGCATGCACCCCTTCTTCCTGAAAAAGAACATTTTATGGGGCTAGTTTATTAGACTCTCAAGGATTATAAATTGTGATGACACTTTCATTAAAGAATGCTCCTTCCTAAGTAGCTTATTCATGGATAGGAATTATCCATGAAATCTTATTGAACAAGTGTTTCACGAGGTTTACTAATCAAGACGCAGCAAGTTTCAACCAATTCTTCTTCAAGGCTTGCTGTCTGGAACTAATAATACCAGTTTTTTTGGACCAAACCTCTTCCCATGCCAATCAGCAGTTTCCATTTAATCTAACCCCCTCTTCTACCGATGAACAGCGGTCTCCAGATCAGACCATAAGCTTCCCCATTCTAATAAGCCTTGATATGGTACCAATCAGAAATATTCTGATGAGCAACTGGGATATTACAACTAATAGCCATGAACTGACTACAACTTTAGGGTAAGCCCCTCTGTTTTCACATAAAAGAACCAAGTCTCTGTGAGCTTCCTTTAAAAATAGGGATGCACCCTACCTACTACCTCTCAGCATCAATAAAGACACTGCTGCAGGCATGTTTGCATGCAGAAACTGTGTAGCCTGTGAATTCATTTTAACAGGTCTATGTGTTTAAACACAATAACAAATCCATTTCTTTTCCACTACACTTTGATTGCAATGCTACTCTTGTAGTGTATGCTGCTATTTGTTTAATGTGTTCTAATTTCTATATTGGAAAAATGATTAGAAAACTTGCTACTCATATTAAAGAACATTGTGCAGCAATAAGAAAAAAGACATTACAAATGGTTTAGGCAGGCATAGTTTGTCTTGTACTAATTTTGTAAAATTCAGATTTATAGTTTTGGAAAATGTTGAGAATTTTTTGGGGAACGTGGACATGCTACTTGAAATGCGTGAACTTAAATGGCAATTACTTATGAACACGGTCTCTTATCCAGGACTCAATGAGAATCTCAACATTAAATGTGCATTGAACTGGCTCAGGTAACCCCTGAGCAACTATTGGCCACTATATTTTATTACTACCTGATCCTTTAATACAACTGTGCTTATTGGATGGGTCAAACATATTATTTATTGTCTCTAATAAAACGTAAAAATGATGAGAAAAAAATCATACAAGAAAAACTTTGTGCTTACGAATCCTCAAAATTAATGAACGGCTATAAGGAAAAAAAATAAATACTCACCAGACGATGAACTGATAATTAACCTTTTGTTCTTTATAGATAACAGAACGTCTTCAGAATACAAATCCAATGAGCTGTCAAAGAATAATATAGCGATACAAGCCATGTGAGGACAGTAGTATATGTACAGTAACCAATAAGCATTGTGTATCATTTTTAATATCACCAATGAACTAGGGAAATGTATGAATATTCAGATATATGTAAAAAGTGTGATGAATATTCATTAGTCTAACCATCTAAGTGCACACCTAATATTGATGCTGTCATTCAAACCTGGAGCAGTTTTGGAATTCAAGTGCAACTGCCATTTAAGCTCTCTTAATTCTAGAAACAAGTCAGTTTCCCAAAAAAAGCACCTACCTGTTCTAAAACAATGAAATGAAACTTTTCAAAACTGAGGCAAACTGAGCTGTGCTTGGCAAGTGCATTATTAGGGTTGTGGGCTGTAATAGCTCCCAAATGTTCTTTTATGTGCTCAGAAAGTCTACGTAAAGTTTTCCCTACATAAAAACTATTACATGAAGTGCATATGCCTGCATAAACCACTGAAGATGAATGACAATTAAAATGTCTGGGGAAAGTAACAGTATATCTACAGTGTGAAAAAGTAAAATCAGATCCTACATAAATATATGGGCATACCACACATCTGTTGCACCTGTGCATGCCAATGGGCTTAGAGTTAATGTAAGGTTCATTAACTAAAAACTGGGGGTCTCTATTTCCAAGAAACATACGTATATTCCTAGATCTCTTTAAAATAAAGGAAGATGTGGTCTCTAAACCAGTACCAACTTGTTGAGATTCTAAAAGAATATCCCAGTTATTGGTGATAATTTGTCTAATGTTCCGCATGTCCCTGGAGATAGCTAAAGGGAAACTCAAAGTTTTATCTGTACTCAAAGGATTTCTAAGTGTAGGTTGAAAACCAAATTTCAAAATAGGAAAGTGGTATATCTGTCAGCAGCTACTTCATTAAACAATTGATGAACTAAATAGTATGGATAGTTCCTTGAGTAAAACATGTTCTTAAGAAGAGTGGCTTGTTTAAAAAACTCATCATCATGGCTAATCAATCTAAAAATGTGTATGAACTGGCCTTTTACTAAGTTTTTCTTCATAAAAAACGGATTATATAGGTATCCTTTCTATGTACTGTGGATCGAAGTTCACCTGAGGGAAGTAAATCAACCTGTGTGTCTAGAAAATTGAATGAGTGACCTCTGCTAGAAACCACTAGGTTAAGAAAGCTTATATTGATTTTCATGTCAAAAATAAAAGAATCAAGACTGGTATCATCACCTCTCCTCGCAAAAAAAAAATATAATCTATGTAATGTTTGTACAAGATAGCTTGTTGAAAATTGTGTAGGTAAGACAGGTGTTCTAATTCCCAAGTGCTAAGGACCATGTTTGCAAAAACTGGAGATAGTTTAGACCCCATGGCTACAACTTTTATCTGTTTATGAAATTTTTATTTATTTATTTTTTATTTTTATAGTTTATATGAATATTCGGGTCTACTACGGTTGATTGAAAACTCACTTGATTGAAAATAAAATTACTAGGACCACTTCACTGAAAGCTCACTTCACTGAAAACTCACTTGACTGAAACTCATTTCGTTGAAAGTCATAAATGGCCTTTTCCCCACTGTAGTGTGACCCTGGAGTTAGTATGTAAAGTAAGGGGCAGTGTGGGGGGCGAAGAGTTATATATTCTCTTTTGGAAACAGTTATTTCTTGCACTTGTAAGTATCACTGTGTATAGTGTAAAATGTTTATAATATGTGGGGGCTAAGCCCCCCACACCCCCCTTACTTTATATACTAACTCCAGGGTTGCACTACAGTGGGGAAAAGGCTATTTATGACTTTCAATGAAATGAGTTTCAAAGAAATGAGTTTTCAGTGAAGTGAGCTTTCAGTGAAGTGGTCCTAGTAATTTCATTTTCAGTCAAGTGAGTTTTCATTCAACCGTAGTAGACCCGAATATTCATGCTTTTCCCTATTTCATTGGTGTATTGGTTACTGTACATATACTACTGTCCTCACATGGCTTGTATCTCTATATTATAGTTTGACAGCTCATTGGATTTGTATTCTGAGGAAGTTCTCATCTATAAAGAACAAAAGCTTAAATATCAGTTCATCGTCTGTTGAGTATTTATTTTTTTTCCTTATAGCCGTTAATTTTGAGCATTCATAAGCATGAGGTTTTTCTTGTATATATTATTTATTGCACTTTCTTTAAACGATCACCATAGGTTTATTTGTATAATAGTACAATTCTCATTAGCTGATTTATTTACTATTTACTGTAATTACAATATTTTAACTTGTACACAGCTACTTTTATTTTATTTTATTTCTGATGAAGTTCTGCACACTAATTAAAGAACAAAAGTGCTAAAAAAACTTGTTTGGTGCATTTCCTTTTCAGCGGGTGAAGTTTTGTACTTTATTTGTTTGGATTCTTCTCTAATTTTTCTTAGTAGACTTTTTTTGTTTAATATATATATATATATATATATATATATATATATATATATATATATATATTCATATAGATATTTACTTTATCTCACTGATTCTTTTTGCATTTGTGTTCCAATTTTCTACTGTGGCTTATTGCTTGTGTTTTTGCTTATGCACAATGCAGAAAGCAAAATGTCTTTTCTCTGCACTTTGCACAAACTTTCTGAAGGATGGACGGGGCACTGTGTTTGATGAAGATATCTTCCACCACAGTACTTGCACTGGCTACTGTGACCATGGCTCTTTTCTCCAGAATTTAGACGTTTTTTTTTTCCATGTCCTTCTGTCATATCACAGTTTCCACGAAACCGTACAGTTTCACAATTATCAAAATGGAATTCACTGAAATTAATAATCTCATTTCTCTATGGTGGCATGAACTGGAAGTCAAAGTAAACATATATGGTATATGAGGCATGTCCCTACGTGGGGGTCACATGCAGACTTTTCCCAAAAATGTATGATGAGATGTGTTGTAGGTCAATTCCATTTTCCAAATGCAGTATTCGATGCTTAAGTAATCGACACTAGAGCCTCGCAGCACTTTTGATTTCCTTTATTAATTACCCTTACTTTTTATTTACTTCTTTTGTAAAATCTCCATGCTTACTTCCTTCTTTCTCAATACCTCAGTTACTGATTTGCAAAAATGGCAGTATTGTGTTTTACTGCAGGAGCTGTGTTGCTTATAGCTGCTACTATCCCAGGTTTTATTAATTATGCTAAATATCACCTCATAAAATCTACACTTAGGTAGTACCCTTTGTTTGTCACATTTGCTGCTTCCTTGTCTGTGCTTAATACATTTATTACTGTCCCCCAAACTCTTTGGTACAATATTTAATGCTTCCCCTGCTGTTTCCTCCTGTTGATAAATTAGTTACTGGTTTCCCTGACATTGTTTATCTTGGTTGTAACTATAGTCTGCCTGTAATTTAAGACTTGTTGTTTGCTTTCCACAGCAGGGTGAGATCTGTGTTTTACTGCAGGATCTAGATACAGAGCTCCACATGCTTAATTATTTAGCTTTTCTCATTTCCTCTCTTGTCCTATAACCTGTGCTGAGCTGCGTGCACTCAAAAGATATTTGAATCAAGACTGTGAACAGTTTGGTAATCCTTGAACATTGAGAAAAGAGATGCATTGATTTTTGGCACCCTCTAGGCATTCCAAATAGTATTGGTTCAGCATGCCACCACCATGGGACTCACTCTGTATTGGGAAGTTCACACAAGTGCTTGTTTACATCATAGAAAGCCTTGCTAAATAAAATGGACTTCAGTGCTCAAACTTTGTGGCTGTAGTAATCCATGCTAAGAACAACTAAGATACTCTAAGCTACAATAAACCACACCAGACCAAAGAAAACAAGTGTTTTAGTTGGCTACCTAAACTGACCATCCAAGCCAGTATCACCATCTGATACCCTTCCCCCTACATCCTTAGAATCAAACTATGCATTTCCCCAAACAATTTTAGACACCCCACGTACATCACTTCTGTTAAAACCATGGAACAGCACTTCTCCATAATACCTGTAGAGAGCCTGACTGAGATTGGTATTTTAAGACAATGTAAGTATCATCACTTGCTGTCTGATGATCACCTATTACACAAACAGCATAATGCTGTGTGTGAGAAATGTACTTATATAATGTCCATGTAGGTCTAAATCTCACACAGACAACCAAGATACCATGGTCATCAGTAGTATACCATACAACTCAACCCACCATAACACTCACGCAATACATAATCCATCATATACTCATGTGCTAAAGACCAGCTAGCCTAAACTACAAAGACCTCCAAAACATAACTTAAGCATTAAACAACATCAGCAAATCAATCAGACTGCAAAGCTTACAACCTCACATAATCCTAGGAATTCAAAAGTCTTAGACGCTAAGACCATAAGGTATACAAGAATTCTAGTTATAGAAAACTCCATTGTAAAACATGCAGATGTACTTCTTACCAGGATGACCAACGAAAGGCTAAGAGTGATGGCCATTTGCTTGTCTGGGCCAGGATCCATCAGATTATGCATGCATTCAAGTCCATTAACATCATGTACCAGCATGATTCTGTCATACTACATGTGGGTGTTATTCACTTGAGACATACCTCCCTGGAATATATGAAAAGAGACATAATGAAGCTCTCAGACCATATTTCCTAGGCAGGTATGAGTCTAGCATTGATCAGCATTCTCCAAGGATGATCATCCAATATGAGCAAAAAATAGACTGCTCTAATAATTAACTTAGCTTTTGGTGTCATTCAAAAGGGGGTACAATATTTGTCAGCATAAGAGCACATGATTGACAGACCACACTGCTTTACCAGGGATGGCCTGCACCTATTCCCTTTAGGTTTTCAAATAACAGCAAAGATGTTCTTCACCCCATGACACCTCTTATAGTAAAATACCAACAAGATATACTTACCAACATAACTGTATGAGCAAAGGATAATATGAGGTGGTGCCGATCAATGCTAGGAGTCTAAACAAAAAACACTTCACTCTTTCTACAAGCCATTCCCACCTTGGAGGGCATAGACATCTGTCTAGTGACTCAGACATCATTTAAATTGATAGAGAGTACACAGTTCTACAGGGCTATAATGCCTTCGACACATTTAGACCAGCTAGGAGGGAAAAAAGATGGAGGTGTCTCAGTGTTTATCTGGAAGAGTCTTGCATCTGGGTTCATTAAACAGCATGATGCATTAGAACTTCATGTCCAATTCACCATCAGTAAAGTCACTTACCATATTATAGTCAGTTATAGAACTCCTTCTGTGTCCCAACACTTACTTACAAGACCTGGAGTTACTCAGCATTAAACCCAATACCATTTTCCTGGGTGACTTTAATTAACCATCTATAGTCTGGGAATCCTACACCACCACTAGTGTACAAGCACAGAGATTCCTGGACTTCGTTAATGCAAATGCTCTGTTACAACTAGTGAAAATACCCACTAGAGGCAAGAAAATTCTTGACATTATCCTTACACATGTGGGTGTTTTGTGTTCTATCCCTTGCATATTAAATTTAACTGTCAGGTCAGACCATAAAACTGTTTTCTCTTGAATTTAAATCGAGCTGGTGGAAAACAGTACTCAAGCCGCTGAATCACTTACAGACGCCTTCTACCAGCACCTGCAGGACTGCATGGATAAGGCAATCCCAAACAAAACAAAGACTCTTAGTACCAAAGGCAAGCGTCCAGTCTGGTGGACCCCAGCCATAAACAAACTCTACAATAAAAGGAGGAAGCTACTACAAGATACAGCAAAATCCTTAAAAGGTAAGACACCCTTGATCACTATAAGTAAAAAACTAAGAGCTCTCATAAAATCATCCAAAGCAAATTTCGAGAGAAAAATAGCTAAAGACTCAAAAGACAATCATAAGGCCTTCTTTAGCTATGTTAGACACCTAGGAGGAAACTCCCAGATATGCTCAGAACTAGTTCAAAATGATGTGAAGATTACTGATCCTACAGACATTGCCAACATACTGGCTGACAGGTTCAGTGCAAACTTCTCCCCTCCCCAAAAGGAGAGATATCTATACCAAACGATTGCAGCCCCCAAACATCTCCAGCCCAAGTGAGAACTGCTCTCTCCAAAGCAAAAACACAGCATCCATGGGACCTGATGGTGTCCCCGGCTGTGTGCTCCACGAACTCAATGAGGAATTAAACCCACAGCTAGGACAGCTGTTTAATCAAAGTCTTACCTCTGGATGTGGCGCACTGCAACTGTGGTCCCACTTCACAAAGGCGGTGCCTCCACCGACCCTGAAATTACCGCCCATTAGCCTGACAAGCCTTATCTGCAAAGCCATGGAGAGGATCATAATGGACCTCATAAATAAAGACATAGGAATTTGCAGACTTTGGATCCAACCCAGTTTGGCTTTGTCAAAGGCAGATCATGCCTTTTAAACTTGGTTGACTTCTTGAAACAGTCACCAAAGCCATTGACGAGGGAAAGGCAGTCCATACAGCCTACCTCGATCTGGCTAAGGCCTTCGATACAATACCCCACTCGGGTATCATTGAAAAACTCATCAGCTTAAATGTTAACCCATACATCACAAGATGGGTTGCAAACTGGCTGAGTGACAGAACCCACAGGGTCAGAGTTGCTGGCGCCATGTCAGACTCAAAACCTGTCACAAGTGGTGTCCCACAGGGCTCAGTCCTGGGCCCACTCTTGTTTGGCATCTACTTTTCAAGTACAAGCAAACACAGGAGGGTTATGGCTGACAAAGTTTGCAGATGACTGCAAACCCATAGTAGAAAACACACCTGACACAGATACCCTTCAGAAGGGACTCACAGAACCGGATAACTGCTGCCAGAGCCACGGCCTGAAGTTAAATGCCAAAAATGCATAGTCATACCCTTTGGGAAAAACAAGGTTACCCCTAGCTACCAAATAGGTGGCAATCCACTGAGCACAGAAGAAGTTATCAGGGACCTGGGGACCCAGGTTGATAGTAGTCTGTCATTCGACACCCATGTAGCTAAAGTAGTTAGGAAGACTTTCTACATTGCCCACCTTATCATGAAGGGATTCTCATCTAGATCAAGGGAGGTCATAGTCTCCCTTTACTCATCACTCATCAGACCAATGATTGAGTACAATGCCCCATTTGGGATGTATCTGACCCGACACCTGCAGCAGCTGGAGAGGCCACAAAAGTTCCTCACCAAAAGGATAAAGGGTCTCAAAATCTGTCCTATGCTGCCCGACTGAAAGAACTCCAGCTCTATTCAGTCACTTACCGCTTGCTCAGAGGTGACCTTTGCCTAACATACAAGGCCATGTCAAACCCAGATTTGATGAATATGCTTCACCTCAAAATCTAGATCCATCAGAGCCACAAGGCGGAGACTTAAACCGACTATTAATAGGACGTGCTGGAGGGATAGATTCATTACCCAAAGACTCCCTATGCTGTGGAACAAATCCCGGTACATGTGAGGCAGAGCACCTCGCTGGCCTTGTTCAAGAGAAATCTTGACCAATGGATGGGAGATCGCAGATATACCCCAGGGATTACCTCAGTGTCACTGCTCGACAGAGGCACAGCAAAATAATGGGTATAGTTCCCCATACTAAAGGGGTGGCGTAAGCCACAAAACGATGGGCTAGGCTTGTAAATGCCCTCGGGCAGATAGCCTAGTATAAACCTATGAACCTATGAAACCTATAACCTGAGATCCCAGCAACCTCTAGAATCTTTGCAAATTCTCCAAGGCAAATTATCTACTTCGAAGTGATACCCTGGCAGGTTTCAGACCCTCTCAAACCAGGTAAACTCCTCTGAGCCCACTAAATCATACAACTCTAATTTGTACCAGCATGTCAACAACCATAGCTATACCCTATAAGAACAAGCCTAAGGCTAACCCAAAAACAAGCCTCCTTGGTGGAACCATTATATTAACAAGATTTACAATGATATGAAGAGAATTATAACTCAAAAAATCAGAAGAGCAACTCACACCAGGTTAGATCCACATTCATTAAAATAAATAGCAACTCAGGAATTTAATTAAATCCACTAAAGCCATGTTTGAGGCAAAATATCCACCCAAACAAATGACAACCATAAAGTTTTCTTTAGCTATGTTTTCAGCCTCAAAGCACTACACGGCAATTTTGACTGTGAATGACACCACCTACACCAAAGATGAAGACATAACAAACCTACTAGCAGATAAATTCAGATCCATTTTCACTCCTCCTTCACCCCTATTATCTTGAAGTAATTACAATAAATGATAGTCTCCAAGCTTTCACACAAGACCGATTTGTGAAAAAACCTATAAAAGCCATGAATATTGCATCAGTGGGCCCTAATGATATCCCAGGATGTTTCAGCCTCCACACAGGCTTTGTGTCTAGCGAATGGAGGACAGTAACTGACAAACCCCTGCACAACGGAAGGCCTTCCATTGACCTGGGTAATTACTGACCCATAAGTCTGAACAACCTCATTTGTAAGGCCATAAAAAGACTAATCATGGAATTAATCAATAAGAACACAGGGACACTGGATCCATACCAGGATGGATTTCTCAAAGGTAGGTCTTGCTTACTTAACTTGGTAGATTTCTTCAGCATGATCACAAAACCCAGACCAAGCAAAAAATGTTAACCTAGCTAGGAAT
>NC_056728.1:1150793145-1150818145 GCF_019279795.1 Protopterus annectens
CTATCATGACCAGACCACATCAGCTATTGGTAAACCATGTGTGACCCACTCCTGACCATTGCTTCTCTCCACTGTCAAAGTGCCTTTCATACTGCGGTGGTGGTGCTGCAGTAGCGTTGTCACCTCCCAGTTAGACATTGCCCGTTCGATTCTCAGTTAGAGCGTCTTCTGTGTGGCGACATGCGTGAATGGGTGTTCCTTTGTTATAGGTTGTGTGTTAGGCCCGGCAAGCCAGCACGTCAAAATATACTGCCAATCATTAGCGGACCGGAGTTCCGCTGTGGCAATCCCTAACCGGGAAAAGCCGAAAGAAACAAACTGTCAAAGTGCCTTTCTTGACACTCGTTTCGTGAATGCAGAACAACTTTGTTATGATCAGAGACATGATCACTCTCCTCTATGTTAATCCCTTTTGTATGGAATTTTCAAACAACAAAATTCTTGCCTGCAGAATTTAACAGCTGTCTCATAAAAACAATAAATAAATAATAATCAAAATGCAGTGCTTTCAGTTAACAGGGAAAACTTGAAAATAAGACATAAAAATGTGCAATAATTCGTGGAAATTCATTTACAGAGCAGGAAACAGACCAAAAACTCTTGTAATACTTCAGGTATTTATAAAGGAACCATTTTAGTTCTAAAATGTTGTCTTAATGGTTCAAAATTCTCCATTCAAAAGGTGTTAGAATCAATGATCTTATGTTATCAAAAGTGTGCAATTGCTGTTTTACTCAAAAGCAAATTGTGGTATTAAAAGGTAGCACAGTTTGTGACTCACCTTTAGTTGTTCATAGGTTTATAGGTTGGTACTACGCTATCGGCCCTAGGGCCTATACAAGCCTAGCCAAACAATTCCCCGGATATTTCTTCCCGCAATATTTACTTCCCTGGACCCCTGTCTAGTAGGGCAACTGATGTGATCCCTTGGGTGAATTTCCTATCTCCCATTCAATTGTCAAGGTTCCTTTTGAAGAGGGCCAAGGAGGCACTCTGCTTGACATGTATGGGCAGTCTATTCCAGAGTATGGGGAGTCTCTGGGTCAGAAACCTATCCTTCCAACATGTTTTGTTCATTGTGATGACAAGGTTTAGATTCCTAGAGCATGTGGCTCTGAGGGAATGGGATTTCTTTAAGTGGAGCATGTCCAATAGCTCAGGGTTTGACATGGCCTTGTATGTTAAGCAGAGATCGCCTCTGAGTAAACGATATGCCACAGAGTATAGATGGAGTTTTTTTAGACAGTCAGCATAGGACATCTGCTTTAGGCCTGTCATTTCTTTAGTGAGGTATTTCTGCGGCCTTTCCAGCTGTTGCATATGTCTTGTGAGGTACGTACCAAATGGTGTGTTGTACTCTATAATGGGTCTAATGTGGGATGAGTAAAGTGGGACAATGACCTCCTTTTTCTGGACAAAAAGCCCTTAGTGATGAGGTGTGCCACATAGAAGGATTTCCTGACTATTGTAGTGATGTGGTTATCGAAGGTGAGACCACTGTCCGCCTGTGTCCCTAAGTCTTTCATCACACTTTTGGTGTTTAGTGTACTGCCACCTATGTGGTAATTCATGGGTACATGGTTTTTCCTAAAGGGGATAACTGTACATTTCTTGGCATTAACCTTGAGCCCATAGCTCTGGCACCAAGCATCAATTTCTGTAAGGCCCTTTTGTAGAATATCCCCATCATTTGGAGATTCAATAATGGCTCCCAGTTTGCAGTCATTTGCGAACTTTGTTAGCCAGAGTCCCTTAGTGTTGGCCTGTACTTCAAAGAAGTCGATGCCGAACAAGAGCGGTCCCAGGCCTGAACCCTGAGGTACTCCACTTGTCACTTTTCTTTAGCTGGATTTGGAGTCAGCTACTTTTACATTCTGGGTTCTGTCAGTAAGCCAGTTGGCAACCCATCGAGTGAGATAGGGATTTATGCCCAGCTTAGTAAATTTATGTATGATTCCAGAGTGGGGGATGGTGTTGAAGGCCGTGGCGAGGTCCAGATAGGCTGTGTGGACTGCCTTACCCTTGTCCACAGCTCTGGACACTGATTTGAAGAAGTCAATCGAGTTCAGAAGACAAAATCATCCCTTCACGAACCCAAACTGGGTGGGGTCCAGTGTTTAAAGGTTGCCAATGTCTTTGTTTATAAGTTCCATGATAATGCGTTCCATGCCCTTGCAGATCAGGCTCATCAGACTGATGGGACGGTAGTTCCAAGGATCCAAGGTGGATCCCCCCTTGTGGAGTGGGATAACTGTAGCTGTGCACTACTCAGTGGGCATGAAACCTGAGGTGAGGCTATGATTAAACATGACACTTAGGTGAGGTGCCAGTTCATTTTGTAGTTCATGTAGTACACAGCCTGGGATGTCATCTGGTCCCGTGGATGCTGTATTCTTAGCTTTGGAGAGTGTGGTTTCTACCTGTGTGGCTATGATTACCAGAATTTGGCAATCATTTGGTATTGAGACAGGGACCTTTAGGGGGTGAGAGGGGGGTGAAGTTGGCACTAAATCGATCTGCCAGGATATTGGCAATATCCTTGAGATCAGTATATTTAATGCCATTCTGTTGTAGCTCAGAGCAGATCTGAGCATTGCCATTTAGATTCTTGACATAACTATAGAATGCCTTGTGGTTGTCATTGGAATCTTTGTCAATTTTATTTTCGTAACTAGCTTTGGAGGATTTTATGAGGGATCTCAGCTTCTTACTGAGGCTGGTAAGGGAGTTTTTTGCATCCTAGGATTTTCCTCTTTTCTGCAACAGTTTCTTCCTTCTGTTGTATAGTTTGTTTATGGCAGAGGACCACCAGATTTGGCTTCCTTTTTTGGAGGAGAGCATCTTAGTTCTATTTGGGATGGCACAATTCATGCATGAGTGGATGTGCTCATACAGTGCCTTACTGTAGGATTTAACAGTTGAACTTTCAGCTCCTGTCTGCCTGGGTGCCATGAAGTTTGTCACTTCTGACTTATGAAGCATGAAGTTGGCTTTGGAGAAGTTTTTTACAGAGGTTTCCTTACTGGGGGGTGGGGGTGGGATGTGGATGTCAAGGGTGATTTGCTTATGGTCAGACCTGACCGATGAATGCAAAGTTGTCATCAATTTCCAAGAGGGCATGCAGGGTGGGGCATCAGAGATGAGTGGAGCAGAGTGGCATTGCTTGTTTTAATATTTGTCTGTTATTTTTATGAAGTGTTAGTTATGTTTTAATTCGGTTTTAGATGTGTGCAGCTCGAGTTGATGGTTTTCCTTATTAGTGGCTTTTGATTGTTTTTTTCAGTGGTGCTCAAATTCAGTATTGCCAACTTAATGTCTTAGCAAGCATCCATTTATAAAAGCATGTGTATGTTATTCTGTTCCTTTGAATGTCTTTTTAGGCCTTAAAGATATTTTCCACCTTTGTAAGAAATATGAATTAACATGCCTGTGCATTTTTTTGAGTACAAGGTATTATTGCTAATTCCCACAACTTTGAGCTCACTTTTCATTGTTTATTCATTTTTAACCAATTAATATATACAAGATCTAACTGCCTATTTTCAGTGGTAACCATGAGCAGGTTTAGTTGGGTGACTTCCTCAGAGTCACACAGTACAAATGTATGAATTAAACATTTCTAAGCAGCTCTTCTCCTTCACTCTTTGTGATGTATTTCTACACTTACAAAAATTAACATACACTGCTTTTCTGTCCTTGTAACTTTTCTAATGTTAAACTTTTAAAGGAAAACTCCACATTAGAACTAAAAAAAAATAAATTTTTTCACTCTACCTTTGTTTTCTGAGCTATTTTAACACCTCAAAATCACTCTGCCTCTTCTTATAGAATTTTAATGTTTTCTGAAAAATGTCTGTCAATGGGGCTTGTTATATTAGCATAATCTTGTTTTTCTTCAAGCCGTTCTCTTTCCCATAATCCATTTCAAGTCTAATATATATATAAGTCATGTCAGACATAAGGAAGTAGTGGTGTATTCCCATGCCATTGACCTATATTTGTGTGTCTTGGGCTTGTTTTATAGTACACTAAGGAATTATACAGCTGCAACTGAAATAATGACTAAATTGCAAGCCTTTGTTCAAAGTATCTTTTTGTAGTCCAAGAGGAAGTGACAGCCCCCACCCCCAACACACACACACTTTGGTAAATGTGCTGATACTTCACAAGAATTACAAGAAAAAATATTTTCTGACCTTTCTCTAAATGTCACAAACATCTTTGATACTACATTCAAGTCATCTTAAAATGCAAAGTAGTATAACCAACAAACATTTAAATTTAATGCTTAGCATTTCAATACTGTGATGGTACTTATGTAAGTTTGTCAAAAGAGATGACAACTACCTTTGAACCGTTGACTGACTTAATTGTTCTGTTTTGCTCTGAAAGGCACAGTAACATTAGAAACAGCTGTGAATCAGTATAAGTTCTCTTCCTATCTTCAATAAAGGCAATGGAAAACAGTTTCACACCTCTCTTGTTTACAGCAGAGTGAGCTCCTTACCGTACCTCTCAAGTGTACCTCATTATGAGGAACGTACCTCATTTGGGGTCTTAAAAAGTTCATTTTCCTCGAAGTTCCTCAAAGTTCCACATTGAAAGAGTCTGTCACGCATTCAGTGTTAGGAATTTTTTTAAGTGAAATCCATGGTAAATAAAAATCAATCATATTAATTCATTAAAGGATCTTCTTTAAGTAAAGCCAGAGTATTTTAACCATCCTATGACCTTCCTAGTTGAAGTTGTTAGTAAGCCATTAGTATGTGTTCCACATTTTGCCCATTTGTTCCACATTATGAAGGTGAGTGTTCCTCATTTTGGAGATGGAAGGTTGAGAGCTATGTCTTACATCACTAGGACTAATTACCCATTTAAGATTGTCAGCAGTACCTGACCACCAACTTCTGTGTGTCTGTGGTATATCCTGCAGGTGTAGACAATTCCTTTGCAAATTATGTGAAAAGTCAAGCTTAAAAAAAGTGTGTGACCTTTCCCTTGCTTTGATACCAAGGCAAGGAAATGAAAGTTTTAAAAAGTACAAAGAGGTTTCAGGTAACTACACCACTGGAATCATATTGCAGGAAGAAAAGCAACCTAAGAGTTGAGTTAAACTGTAGGAAAAGGTAGAGTTTTCCTGTAAGGAATACATTTTTATGATCCTTCTATAGGACCCCAACCTTCCAAAAGGCTACTCTGATACTGCACCATTCTATTATTTAAGATGATTTCACAAACCATATGCAAAACACTGGGTGGCAGACCTCTCAACCGTCCTGAATTACTCAGTTTTTACCGAGTTTTGAGGTCCCAATAATGGGGTGCCATAATTCCTGAGTGGCACCCCATTATTTCCAATTTTTTTCAAACTATTTTTTTGTTTTTCGCACTTTCGGAGCTGACGTCATCACATGTGTGATGACGTCAGCTCCGTCAGCATGCATGTTTGAATACTGGACTGCTGTTCGGGCAGAATACAAGATATCTAAGCTGCCTGTCTACTTTTTAAGCCTACTAAACGAATGTTGCACTAGCTAATACACCGTTCAGGCAGGATTTCTGCAGAGCTGAAAGCCGAACGAGACAGAAGGTACTGGTGTGTGTGTATTAACTATGTAGAAATGGATACTCTCAGAATGTTAATAAAGTTCTCTGCAAGCCTGACTTTATTGCTATTACTGTGACATTCCTGCATGATGCATCTTATTGGAGCACAATCTTGTCATTTGAAAATGCATGCTGCAGGTCCTGCATCATTAAAAACGAAATGTGATTTCTAGATCCGTGTTTTATGTGTATTCTGACTGATCTTATTTAATCCTCCAGTAAGTACAGAGACATTCTCTTGTACACTACTGTAAGTACCACTTCTCTGAGTTTTCACTTCTCTGTTTTAATGCTTGGATGCTACACTGGGCATCTAATGCCATAGGAATGTTCTAGCCATGTAACTGTTTGCTGAGCAATGCTGTTGTGTTGTGTTAAATTAATTACATGTGCCACCCTAGCGTCATAAGAGTTCCCCAATAGTATAAGGCAATTTGGTTTAAACATACAACGTTCTTTGTTTGCATTCTCCGGTTATGACTGGCGACGTTTCCTGAAAGCGAGCTTGATTAATGTGATGGGGCTGCCAGTGATGCTGAATGTTTTTTTCAGATCTGGCTCATTTGTTCAGTTTTTGTATATTATATCAAATAGTGATCGTGGTATCTTATTTACTTATGCGAATGACCAAGTATCTGTTGTCAAAGCCAGCTTTTGTGAGGAAAAGTACGACTTTTGGTCGGAGCGCAACAAGCAGAAAAAGACAAGCAGGAAGGGCAGCACTCCCCAGGTACCTTTTTTTGGTTCATAGATCATGCCAAAGAGATGGCCGTTATCGGGTAAACATGATGTTTGGGCAATACTAGGTGACTTTTATTATACTAGCATCTGTTGCTTTATGAAACTTGATTAGGCATGCTATGCAAAGCATATTGTAATAACAATTAGCACGGTTTAAACTAATTTGTGCAACCATGCCTCATTGATTGTTAACTTTAATGAATGAGAGTTAGTGATTTACTGTCCCCCAATCATCTAGTCATACTATTTTTAACGATTTATTTTTAAAGGGAACAAGAACTACTACTGCCCATTATCTCAGCTGCCTTTGCTTATATATATTTTGTGAGTAGAAGTAGACTGTTATCATGGAAATGTTCTGAATAGGGCAGTTTTGTTATTATTGGTGCATGCATTTTGCTTCATTGCCTACTGGAAAAAATGTTCAAACAATACATTTAAAAAACAATTGTGTGTGGAAATAGACTTTTTATGATGAAAAAGTTCTGAATAGGGCAGTTTTGTCATTATTGGTTCATGCGTTTTGTTTCATTGCCTACTGGAAAAATGTTTAAACTATAAATTTAAAATGCTCTCTAACTTAAGTCTAACAAGTGTGCTGTATTGTGCAAGGAATATAATTTAATAAAGTCAGGAAGGTGTAGCAAAGAATGCATGTATGTTTCTTGTTTTGTGTGCAAGGGGCCTATGATTTGAAAACAGTCCAAAGGTAATCTTTATCCACCACTGGCCAGATGCATTTTCTTTAGATGTGGTGTTGGTTTCAATGCTGTAAATGAATGTGAGTTTTAAGGGCTGAGAAATTTTAATGCCAAGTCTATTTTTATTGTGAGACAGTATTGCTTTGTTTAGCAGATATTGTCTATTAGTGTTAGTGCATTGTGCTATAAAATGTAAAAATAAAACCCAAATAATCACTATAGAAGTAAATCAGTATGCAAACATTAGTGTGTATGGTAAATGGGGTGAAATAGCCAGGTAATGGGACACTGGAATGGCTGCAGGGGGACTCTGGTGCTGTATTTTGGTTCTGTTCTTCAGTTTGCGTTTAAAATTCGGTATCCCACAATCCCACTGGAGTGGGTGGGGTTGTGTAATTATGTATGCAAATTTTATGTTAATTAACATACAGATTTGTACCTATTTTTCATGGGCCTTGTCCAGATTTTTGATATTTCCAGGTTGAGAAGTATGCTGGGTGGTATTCATAGTTGTTAGTGTCTGCATAATGGGAATCTGCTTTGTCCACTCATTAGCACAGTCAAAGCAAGATTCATAGTGGTTATTTGTGTTCTCATGTAACAGCCTCAAATAAACTTATGCAAATGCTGGATTAATGAGACTGTAATTGATATGATGTAGAATTTCTTATGCTAATATGCTCCCTTTACCACCTGTTTATGATTCCTAGTCATTTTTAACTCCTTCCATGCCATACGCATATGTGTTATAAAAGGCATAATCGTGCATTTTCTGTCTACTTTGCATTTGGCAAAGATGTTGCTTTTGCTGCCATGTAATTGCTTTCACTGTGAGCTACTTGTCTTGGCTGAGACAAAACTACTTGTGCCCAGCAGTGTTTGCCTGCCAAGAAGGCAAAGAATAATTCATTACTGTTTGATTATCAGGAAATTGATAGGTTTAGAGTAGACAGGGGCGTTTTGCAAACCAAATGGTTCAGAAATACTCAGTATGGGAATATAAACCTCTTCTGAAACATCAACAGAATGGTTTGAAGGAACAGGTTTATCTCTCAGAGGATACCATGCTCTGGAACAGACTCCCCATCTATATAAAACAAAACTCATCCCAGTCAATATTATTACACAACAACGATCTAAGGATGGGAAACAGAAAATTTATCCCAGGCCTGCCCCCTGTACTAGTAATGAACACAGGTATCTGCTAAATGCTTTATCCCATGCATGGATCCTGTCAAATTATTCATGGTATGATCCCAATTATTATCACTAGGAATAATAAATAATTTTTGACCTTGGGATAGGTAAGACCAATATAACACAAAATGGGATTGATTAATTCAAGCACCAAAAGGGAAACTGGCAAGGCATAAAATGATCTGCAAGGGCAGCTAGTCTAGTTCTTACCTATGAACTTATGAGAAAGGAAAGGAAAGGAAAGAAGAAAAGTAAAGGAAAGGAACGGAAAAAAAGAGTATGCCATTGTTTTACTCAGCCTGGGTGAAATACAAAACATTTCACAAATAAAAAATACGGAAATGTAAGCAATAACAGACTAATTACATAGAAAAGAAAACTGTGTATATGCATTCTAGTGAACAAGTACAGTGTAATGTAAAATATATATCCATTCCATTGTGTGCTTTTGGTTTTAAAGGGTTGGGAGGGTGGCTTAATGGCTAAGGTGTTTGCCTTACAAACACAAGGTGCAGGGTCTGAGTCTCACAAGGGATAATTGGCTAGACTTAAAATGGCTCACAAGGGCAGTTAGCTTAGTACTACACTATGAGCTATGAACTATGAGCCTATTAGTTTCTAAAGTGAGTCCATCTTCTGTGAATCTTGAGAGAGGAAAGGATACTTGGAAAGGAGATAGGGATGCTGTGCAGGGTGATATGTCCTGTGTTGAAGCAGGAGCATTTGACTTGGATTAACAGTAAACTTAGTGTACTAAGATGCATGCTGATGAATTCAGACATGTCATGTTATTAACACCTGCAGTAATTATCCTGACTTACAGCAGGCCAAGGTCAAATGTGTCATCCCCAACAGCTCTTAGCAATAGAGTGGGCAACAGTGCCCATGATCATGACAAAGTGCTAGCATATGCACCTGATGATGACTTTCTGAGTAGACATGACCTACAGGATCCAGGTGATCCTACAGACACATATTTTTCAGTGCTGCGTGACTGAGACCTCAAATGAGAGCTTTTGCTACATGTAGATGCAGCTTGACAAGGCTTGCATGAATTCTGTTGTGCTAGGTCCCCCCTACTACTTCCAGAACTTTCCTGAAAAATCACTTGCAGAGCAATGGGATATGCCTCCATATATCTGGACAGTAACTTGTCCTCTTCCCTAGCCACAGCTGATTCCAATTTGACTTTAGTAGGTCTTGACTAACTTACAAATGGAAGTGGACATGACTGTTATTTGTGCCACAACACTGTACATGAGTATAAACATGACATTATCCCTACCATTTACATGTTATTCTGAAAGTCATCATGTATGCATTGCAGTATTCTATCCACTGTATGTGACTCTGTGTGGCAGTGGATTGTGGCTGAACAATGACACAACTCATTTACTGGCTGGCAGCTAATGTTTTTTGTGCTTTTGTAGGCAGCTTTTACTTATGCTTCCACTTGGCACCTCTTTGCATAGGTGTTCCATTGGACATTGCTACCTCTGAGATGGTGCCATTCTCCAGAAGGTATTCCTGTGGTTGAAGAGACACTGGAGTTAAAGTACATGGGTTCTATTCCTGTACAATCTGCAAAGTAATGTCCCCATTTACTTGACTTTGTGATTCAGTATCATTTCCTGCAGAGTTATGTAATTGATGTGGGAGTGTGTGAGCCTGCCATTAAACTTAGTGACTGCATGCCACTGTCCTCAGGGTGTCTCATGAGTATAACATTATCACTATCAGCAGCCATTTTGTTGTTGACATCTTTCAGTTGAGCTACTAAGCAGAAGTGCTACTTCCTGCAGCTGACCCAGTGAAGATGCAATTTTATGGCATTTGTACTGAGAGTCTGAGACAATGGAGAAAACTGCTAAATGTAGTATAACCAGTTGTGCAGAACACTTACTATGCACAGTAACTTCACTTTCACAACTGGCAGAAATTAAAGGTATGCCTGTTGGTATTAAATGTGATGTGTTACATGTAAGCAGTTACCTCTGCAGTCATCCTGTTAATGTGAATCTTTCATAGTGGATGTAATAACCTTCCATACATGTCTGAGAATACTGCTGAGGTGGGTAACTGCCAATGTCCACACCACCTCTGATTACGCCCCTCCCATCCTCATCAGTATCGTTATCTCCCCATATGGAGAGAAGGTTTTCATCACTGGATATTAAAGGGGTAAGTATGGGAGGTCTCCCACCAGTTCACAAAAGTAGTAGCTAGCAGCACAAAACTCAACCAGTAATCCACCAAAATGCCACTGGAGTCGCAGAGAAGAAACCAGATGAATTAATAAATGTAATTTAATGTAGATCGCAAAAATAATTAACGCACTTCACATAAATGATAAAAACATGCGTTTTCGTCCCTCTCCACTAGGACTTCATCAGACAATTCTATGATCAATCACTTTCCTTTATATACTTTAATTAATACATATTTATCCGATAAAATGATGCAAACAATTAAAATTGAAATTCAAATATACCAATCTTGTTTATCTATTCATGAATATTAAACAGTACTAATGAAATATTCATGAACATAACCAGACTTGAGATCATTCAAAGACTCTTGTAGCTACAGCTCCCTCAAGTGTGCAAAACCTGCAATAACATATCAGCTTTTCATGTAAAAAAGTTAAAAATTGATACTTTTATTACATTTGATATATATAAAAACTATTTAATGTTTTATTAAAACCTTTAAATAAAAATTTTAATAAATAATCATATAAATATTCGAGAATAAATAATTGATTATTTTTAAATATGTTAAAAAATGTTAAAATATGAAATGTATTTTTGTGTATTTATTCAGGATCATCCTTACTATAACTTCTCCTATTTCTCAAACTTTATTAGCTTTTAATTTCAATAATGGTCTGATAGAGACCATCTCATTTAATCCAGGTTTCCTATTTGCATCCAATCTCACCTGCCACCATAATTCCTTGTTCTCCAGGATGTCTTCCCATGGACCCCCTCTTATATCTCGTTTGACTTGCTCAGTTATGAACCATTGATACTTGGCTTCCTTACAATCAATACCATGTTTATATAATGCATTTGTCTCTTTGGACTTACTGATGTCATATATATGTTCATATATCCGTTTTTTTAAAGCCCTCTCTGTCTTGCCTATATAAAATGATTGGCACTTCTGACAGGTAACTAAATACACCACTCCTTGGGTGTCACAGTTGTAATAATCCCTACCTCTTAATTTCATGTTCCTACTTGGGATGTATATCTCTTCTTCATTCACAATATAAGGACATTGTTGGCACCTTCCACATTTGAAAGTGCCTTTCTTTCTGTAACATGCTCCTTTATTATTTAATACTTTGCTTTCAAACATGTTACGTATACATATTGAATTCTTATATGTGACATGAGGTGTCATAAACTTAATTTCATCCATATCTGTGAAGGATAAGAATTTTTCCCATTCCTTATTTATCATACTTTTCATATTTCTATTAATAGAATTGAACTCAACTATTAATCTTTTTTGTGTTTTTTGTGTAGTTTTATCATTTTCACTTACACTTTTTTCTTCGTTCAAATTCCTACTTTCCTTTATCCCTTTGATGGTTTCAAATCTATCTTTCCTACCTATCTCCACTTCTTTCCTGATATCCTGGATGAATTTATTAGGGTAACCCCCTTTCCAAAAACATAGTTTCCAATTTGTCACATTCCTCCTTAAAGTCAGTGTCCCTACTTGTCATCCTAGAACCCCTCACAAACTGTCCCTTAACTATATTTTTCTTACAGTGTGAGGGGTGGGAACTATTATAGTGTAGGTAGGAATTACAATATGTAACTTTTCTAAACACCCTGGTTTCAAACTTGTGGCCAAATTTAATGACTTCAACATCCAGATAATTTAAAATATCTTCATTTAAAACATATGTGAATTTCAAAAATTTTGTAGTCAAACTGATATATTCAAAAAATTCCAGGAATTTTTGTATTCCTCCGGTCCAAAAAATCACAATGTTGTCAAGGAATCTGTGGTACAATGTCCAATACTTATTAAAACTAGAATTTGTGATATATTTTTCTTCCCATCTTGAAAGAACAATATTTGCATACGTAGGGGCACATGCTGCGCCCATGGACACTCCACTAGTTTGTTGATAATATTCCCCATCAAATATTTAAAAATTATATTTCAAAACTGTGTCCATGAGGGCAACTGTGGCTACCTTCTCCTCATGTGTCATTTTTTGATCTAAATAAATACTTGTCTCAAAATAATCCATCCCTTCCTTGTATGGGATACAGGAAAAAAGATCTATAATATCAATAGTTATGAATATTAAATAATCTTTGTATACTTCGGGTGTGAGTTCCCTTAAAAAATCCCATGAATCCTTTAATATTATTTTATTATTGACCCATATATGCTTTGCTTTTTCATCTATATATTTAGCCAGGGGTACTGTCTTGGCACCTTCAGCTGTCACAATGGGTCTGAGGGGGGGGGTCCTCTTGATTTTTATGGATTTTGGGGATCCCAAATATAGTAGCTAATCTTGGGTGTTTATTCTCTAAATATTTGTATGTCTTGGTATCAATTACCTTCTCTGTTACCAAATCATCTAACAACATATCTATCTTTTTATATGCTATTTCAATTTCATTCTTTGATACCGTTCTATATTTACTTTCATCTCTCAAGATAGAATTCATTTTAGCTTCATACAGTATTTTATCCATGATTACGATACCCCCTCCCTTGTCAGGTTTCATTATCCTCACTTTCTGATTGTTTTTTAGTTCTTCTAATATTTCTTTTTCTCTTTCTATCAGATTGTACTTGTGATTAGAACTATTCTTTCCCCCTACTTTTCTAACTTCTTTTTCCAATACATTTTCTAAATTTTTGCGCTGAGGTAATAGTGGTGGGTTATATAAAGAACTCCTAGTCAATCTAGCCCCTTCACTATCATTTCTTTTGAACCCAACTCTTGTGGTTAAAATGGACAAGTTAATTTTCCTAATAAATAATTTGATATCCAATATTGTTCCTGTCACATCCCCTTTACTAGTTGGGATATATTTTAGACCCTTACTCAGTAAATTAAAATGATCTTTAGTCAACAAGATATCACTGAAATTATAGATGGAGAAACCTCTATATGTGTTTCTATCTTTCTCAACGATAATATCTTGAGAATCATTCAAACTTACTGTAGAAGAGGGGATACAATTTAATATCTACCCCTCCCCCTTCTTCCCCCTCTTACCTGAACATTTCCTCTCTTATACTGTGGCTGTTGAAACTCATCTACATTATTCCTTAAAAGGGGAAATTCTTCATCATACACATACATTCCCCCCCACCCCTCTTCTTTGTCTCTCCTTTGATGATCCTGTTGATAAAATATTTGGTTATTTCTCTTATTGTTAATATATGCAGGTTTAGGGTAACTGGTATTATTACTGTATTCCTTGATATCCCTATTCAGTTTTCCTATTTTACGCTGTATGATAATCTCACATCTTGAGTCAATGTCTTTTCTAATATTGAGATATTTTTCTTTTTCTTCCATAATACTGAAAATTAAATCATTCTTAATACACATGTCTAGTTCATGAATATCCCTTCCCAGTATTTCCTGTCTTCTTACATTGTCTTCTATAATCAACTAGACTACTTCCAGCCCACATTTGTTAAATACTTTCACCAAACTCTCATGAAATAATGAACCATTTTCCACATTGTTGGGATACTAGTCCCTTAGGGACTATCTCTTTGCATAAACATTCATTAAGGTAACCATTCTCAATGCTCAAAGTCCTGTATTGTGTCATTAATTTCTTAAGTTCATGTAATTTATCTGTATATGAACAACCTTCACCACAATTTTTATAGACTTGTTGATTTTCATTGATAAATAGAAAATCTTTCTTTAACCACTCAGTTGTGGTTTGAAAGTCTAATACAACAGTACCTTTTGATGCTGGTAAAGATTTGGGTCTCATGGGGTTAAAGTTTGTCCCTTCAATATCGTCAGGGTCGCCGGCTGCATCATCCTCGCCAATAAGCTCCCTCTTTCTTTTGGACGTTGGCCCCAGGAGTCCTTCAGATGTACCGCTGTTAATATTTACCATCGTTTTGGCAGGAAGCAAGCTATGACACAAAGGAGTGAGTAAATCGATTAATTCCGTCAATTGGCCAATCAGCTTACGCGTCTGGCCCACGTCTTCTTGCACTTCCGAATTCATGGTACTGTGTTCACGAACACAGTTAGTCTGCAACTCTCTCTCCACCAAGAAACAACTCCAACTCACAAAAGTAGTAGCTAGCAGCACAAAAATCAACCAGTAATCCACCAAAATGCCACTGGAGTCGCAGAGAAGAAACCAGATGAATTGATAAATGTAATTTAATGTAGATCACAAAAATCATTAACGCACTTCACATAAATGATAAAAACACGCGTTTTCATCCCTCTCCACCAGGACTTCATCAGACAATTCTATGATCAATCTCTTTCCTTTATATACTTTAATCTCCCACCAGTACTGCTATGGGCAATTGCATTCTGTTTTTCCTTTAACCCGCATGTTCTACCGTTGCCCTTTT
This sequence comes from Protopterus annectens, assembly GCF_019279795.1. NCBI lineage: Eukaryota > Metazoa > Chordata > Ceratodontiformes > Protopteridae > Protopterus > Protopterus annectens. The sequence goes on from NC_056728.1 coordinate 1,150,807,995, forward strand.
TTATACTATATCAATGTGCAGTTCCTCCTCCAACAGCATTTAAGACCATAACCACCTAGTTCCATACCGTTGCTCTGTCAGCTTGTTTTGGAACCCCTTTTCCCAAAATATGCTTGCTGTATATCCTTAGTGCCCCCATGAGAACATGGCTCTCCTCAGGACTAAAATTATCTTTTCTCTGTTTTGATCCCTGCATCTGCATCATGCCTTAAACAGTTACAACATATATTAATATATTAATAACGTTTCTGGGGCTTGATTTAATAAAATTAAACACAACTTATCACCTCTGCGACAAAGGTCATAAAAGCATGCCTGAATTCCTTACACAAACATCCCTTTTTAAACCATGATTGTAGTACCATAAGGAAAGAAATATTAAAATGACTGACAGCCTGAGAAGAGCATAAATATTAATTTCACCATATTAATGCAGCGAAGCCCAAGTCAGCTGATCAATATCCATCCACTGTGGTACTACTAACCTGTTTATAACGATCCAGAAATGACAACAACAACAAAATACAAACTTTTATCATTCCACTGACATCCTATCTTCTGCCAGTACAGCTGCACCCAGTGAAATATTTACTCACCTCTCCCCACACATGCCATATGTAAGTAACAGTGCCATGCATGTTCAGCTTTACGAAATGAGACTTGAAGTTGACAGCTCCTGTCATTACCACATCCATCATTACTAAAACCAATCAACAATTGCATATAATACTGACTTTAGTTTAAAAAAAGACCTTTCAATAAAAGTAATTCTCTGTTAAGTTGAATTTCCATAGCTTTCTAATGTTTTATAACTGTAAAGTTGTTTTTAGCTTACTTTAAAATGTTTGTTCTTTCTCACAACAATTGCTGCCAAACTCAACTGATCGCAGATACATAATATGTATATTTAATGTATATACAGATAGATATACAGATATATTATATATATATTTTATTTATATATATATATATATATATATATATATATATATATATATATATATATATATATATATATATATATATTTATTTATATATATTTTTATATATATATATATATATATATATATATATAGGGTCTATATCATGTCGTCAAATGCACAAGTGTTCGAACAACGTAATATCAAACTGGGAAGTTCGAAATGCATGAAGTACGAACATACAAAACAGTGATTTTTTTTCACAGGGAAAAAAAAACACTGTTCCGGTACATAAACAAAAAAACACATACACTTTAAACTTACACTAATGCGGGGGGTGCCCCTCCACCCCTCTACTTAAATATACCAACTCTGAGATCGCACCACAGTGGAGGAAATAGCAAAGCCATGAAAATGGCCCACTGATTTTTTTCCCTGAGAAAAAAATCGGTGTTCCGCAGCTTCGCTATTTTCACATTTCGAACTTCCCGGTTCGATATTACAACGTTCGAACACCTGTGCTTTCAATGTCGTGATATAGAGCTCTCTCTCTCTCTCTCTCTCTCTATATATATATATATATATATATATATATATATATATATATTAAATATGTAGAAATTAAGGCACACACACACACACACACACACACACACACACACACACACACACACACATTTCTATACATCTATATCTATAGATATCAATATCTATATATATCTATATAGCTGCATTTCTATAATTTACAGCACAAGCAACAATCTAATCCACAAAATTTCTGGAGAGGTATCAATAAACTACTTCATCCAGGCAAATCCACTACCCCAACACTCACAAATACCACAAATGCCCACCCTAAAGCCATAGCAAACAGCTTTAACTGCTTCTTCACAGACACAATTCAACTTCTTGCCAACCAAAATAACCCCACTATAAGTAATACCCACACCCAAACACCCTGCAATCACTCAACCTTCAATCTCCAGCCCATCTCCACCAGCTCCATAAGGAAACTCCTATTTAAGTTAAAACCTACCACTCCAGCTGCTGACCTACTGACAGCTGAGTACATACAAAAGGCAGCCGAAGCCATAGCTATTCCTGTCTCCATCTTAATAAATAGAACTGTTAAAGAAGCTACCACCCCCTCACTCTGGAAAGTGTCACATGTGATACCTCTCTACAAGGGTGGACCATCCATAGATTTCTCCAACTACAGACCCATAGCCATCCTATCCCCCATGGCTAAGATCATGGAGAAATGCATTCACAAACAGCTAATGTACTTTCTCCTCCAAAACAAACTGTTGGCAGACTCCCAGCATGGCTCTAGACCCCACCACCCCACCATAGCACCACTACTGCACTCCTCTCTTTTACTAATACCATTAATTCTAATAGAAACAATGCTCAACTCTTCTCTGCCTTATTCATTGACATCAACAAGGCTTTTGATATGGTCAGGCACCATCTACTTATTATTGCTCTCAAAACTTATCCCTTGATCACCAATCCCTCCAATGGTTCCAACACTACCTGCAGGACAGACTTTAGGCTCTTCTGTGGCAAAACCATCTGTCATCCCTCTTACCTGTTACTATAGGAGTTCCACAAGACTCCATCTAAGGTCCATTACTTCCCTCTTACCTGTTACTGTAGGAGTTCCTCAAGACTCCATCTTAGGTCCATTACTTCCTTCTTACCTGTTACTATAGGAGTTCCTCAAGGCTCCACCTTAGGTCCATTACTTCCATCTTACCTGTTACTGTAGGAGTTCCTCAAGGCTCCATCTTAGGTCCATTACTTCCCTCTTACCTATTACTATAGAAGTTCCTCAAGGCTCCATCTTAGATCCATTACTCTTTTGCATTTTTATAAATGACCTCCCCACAGCCATCCCAAATGCTTCATGCATACAATATGCAGATGACTCCACCCTAATATGTTCAGCCAATATCCTACAGGACATCCAGACATTGACCCAATATACATTTAAAACTGTTGAGAAATAGTTTTCTAACCATGGCCTAATACTAAACCCCAATAAAACCAAATTACTGTTGTTCACCCTCACCCGCTGGACACCAGCAATTACCTTTACAGTTATATCTAACAATGGCACCACAATCTACCCAGATACTAGCACCAAATTACTAGGTGTAATAATAGACAACAACCTCAAATTTGACCTGTACATTAACCAAAGAATAAAAAACACCAATAAAAATTTGGGCTCCCTATATAGAAATTTTGCATTTCTTACCCCGACTGTCAGAACTACCACTACCTGCTCCCACTTACTTTCTACCCTCTTATATGCTTCTCCTATACTGACTAACTTGGCAAAAACTGAACTAATTAAGCTCTCCGGTTGTTACAACTATGTTGCCAGATTTGCTAGTGGTTCAGTTTTCCACACTCACCACTGTCTAAAACTAAAAAACTTAGACTGGATGGAATTCCCTTATTTGATTCTCTATAACCAACTCACTACTGCTCATAAAATCCTCTACAAACCTGGTAAAGTCCCTGCCTTCCAATCTTTAATAAGTCCTTATACTAAATCTAGAGAACTCCGGTCTACAGATAAAGTTCTGCTAAATACCACTATATCAAACAGCATGGCTGGAGAATCACTATTTTCCAACTTTGTTTGTGTCTTTCGGCTTTTTCCTGGTTAGGGGTCACAGAGGAACTCCGGTCTGCTAATGATTGGCAGTAGAGTTTTATGTGCTGGCTTGCCGGGCCTAACGCACAACCTTTAATGAAGGAATGCCCGTTCACGCATGTCGTCACACAGAAGACGCACTAACTGAGAATCGAACGGACAACATCTAACTGTAAGGTGACAATGCTACCGCAGCACCACCACCGCAGCAATCACTATTTTCGAACTACATCACAAAAAACTGGAACAATCACCCACCAGACTTAACTCAAGAACCGACAGTGTCCAAATGTAAAAATTCAATGAAACTCTTTTTCAGATCAAGTAGGATATGCTCCAACAGTAACCCTATAGGATAGAAATTACTTACTTCTCCCCACCTTCTTTCCTCGAGATGCCCCTACTTGCCTACCTCACCTAAAATACTGCCCTGGTATCTTCCATTTTATATAGCTTCCATTTTATATACTCTTACTATCCATACAAATGACAGATTTATTTTCCAGAAGCTTGCTAACTATATGCATATCTATTTTTACTACCCTGGTCTGTTCTTGTGTTTTTTGTAGAAATAATCTACGTTCTCATTCATCACTACAATGTAACTACCTCAATCCTGTAACTGCCATATTCTTTGTATCTGTATTATTGTACATTGGATTTTACTGCACCTTGTTATATTTTACTATTATTATTATGCTATATTTGTACTTGTATGTAACTAACTTGTACTTGGAGCTTTTCTCCCAAGGCCTCCGCTGAAAATGGACATATATCCAGTTGGACTTTCCCAGTCAACAAATGTAAAATATAAAAAAAAAAAAAAAAAAAATATATATATATATATATATATATATATATATATATACACACACACACACACACACACACACACACACACACACACACACACACACACACACACACACACACACACACACACACACACACACACTTCTTTTTCCCAGTTAGGGGTCACCACAGCAGATCACCTGTCTGCTCATGATTGGCAGTGAAGTTTTACGGTGTCAAATTGCTAGCCCAATGCTCAATCTTCCACAGAAGGCACACACACTCACACACTCATACCTAGGGTCAATTTAGAGTGTCCAATCCACCTACAGAATGTCTTTGGGATGTGGGAGGGAACTGGAGCACCCGGAGGAAACCCACGCGACCACAGGGAGGACATGCAGACTCCACACAGAAGGCACCCCAGCCAAGGATCAAACCAGAGAACCTCTTGCTGTGAGGTGGCAATGCTAACCGCTGCACTACCGTGGCCACCCACACACACGCCTGCACACACATACTGGAAATATGGAAGTACAGTCTTGGTGTGTACCTTCACATGCTGGACCAAAGACGACAATGATATATACACTCTATTTTATACAGCATATATCTAGGACAAAGGTAGGTTAAAAAATTAAAAAAAAGACAGCTGGGTGCACAAATCCCAGGATAGGAAAGTACCCAATCCTGGTAGGCATACTCGTGCCAGGACTGGAAAAATGACAGTGTAGAATCCTCAAGAGACAGAAACATTCCTTCAATGGGTTTAGTCCAGGCTGAGGGAGGGGATGGCTCCCCTGTTGTAGAAGGAAGTAATAACCAGCAAAAACGCAAACAACTGACAGGCCAAAAACGCCATAAAGATGTTAAAGCAGAATATTGAGGATAAGAAAGAAATTATGTATTATTACTATTATTCAAAAAGCTCAGAATTTCCGGATACAGGATATTTAAAAATAATAAAACAGAAGTTAGAGGAAAGAAAAATACTTGCAGAAGAAAAACTGTCAAAAGCTTCTAATGAAAATATAAAAAAAATCAGTGTATACCAAGATTATATAATCATCGTTCTGAAGGAGGTATGGGCCTCCTCGAAACTGAATACATGTATAGCTCTACAATTGTGGGACTGCATACATATCTGCTAATTTCACCAGATCCAAACATAATGAAAGTTACAAAACACGAGGAGAAGTCTAAAATGGAAATCAAACCAGAAGTAGATAAAAATCAGGCAGCAACTGAATGTGCCAAAAACAAAAGAAAGAATGTAAAGAAAATGAGCAGATGAGAAGGGAAGAAATGTGGAAAAAGGCATTAACACAGTTGCAAGTACATAAAAATTGTGGAACAACCTCATGTAGATCAGAATCTGATGCAGAAATGATTAAAGAGATGTGAATTTAAACCAAAAGATGAAAGATTAATGTTGGTAGCTCAGGACAGTGGACTGTGTACACTTTGGGTTACAAAGTCCATTCAACATGTGGGAGAAACAGACAAATGCAGGTTCTGTAAAACAGAACTGGTAAACGTTGCATGACTTGCTGGATGTGATACATTAATGACCAAGGGCCTGTATAATGAAAAGCATAGTAATGTGACAAGACTGTCACACTGAGGACTGAGCAAACATTACAACATTGAAATAGCTTAGAAGTATTGGAAACGTGCTGCAAAGCATTATAGAGAATGATGACATTTATATCACATGGGATCACCCATTTCCAACAGTTCAGAAAATAGATATGAAAAGAAGACAAAGTAGCATTGATCACTGAAATTGGTACACCCAGGGATTACAGTGTCTTACGTACAGAGAGATATAAAGTTATAAAATACCAGGACTTGCTGGCAGAAACAAGTGCAATGTGGAAGAAGGATACCCACGCAGTAGTAGTAGTAGGAGCAATGGGTCTCATAAAAAAGAATTAACAATTGTATTTAGATATGCTACCGATACATGTAACTTCATATGAATTACAAAAATGAGTCAATTCTGGGCACATTGTGAGTGTTGTGAAGAACACTTTTGGCTAATATCAAAGACTGAAGTAATATTAATTTCATGGATGTTAATCAAACTTTGACCTAGGAATGGGCCCCACTGAATTTATGGTACTAGAAGCCCAAAATATTTAGAGAACGTAAACAGGAAATACACTGTAAATATAATACAATATACTGCAATTGCTAGTTAAGGAATTACTTTTAATACAGCCCAAAAGCTTTTGAAAATATATGGAGTTGTATAGCCTACAAATCATTTTTACTGTAATTATTTTGTAACCTAATCAGTAATTCCAAAATAACTGCTGAATGTACATGACAGCAGACCAGAGTTAGCCACCCACCCTAGGCAGAGTGGAGGAGGGGGATAAATTAGCAAATGAATGACCAGAACAGAGTTTAGTGGAGAATGCACTTTTCAATTTTTTTCTCTTTCTGAGTTTAAAAGGAGTCTTCTTTATGGTGACTGTACATTATATCCTTTAAAAAAAAAAAAGGTAAAGTATGTAAAGCATACAGCAAAGCAGATAATTCAGTTAAAAGTAAAATATTGGCAAAGACTGAGAGGTATCCCAAGCAGACAAACTGTAGTCCGACAAAAATGTTACACACCAAAGGAAGTTATGATATCTTTCTGCTTTTACTTAGAATAAATAAGGTTAGGATCGGTATTAATGGACAGAAATACCGTGCTTTGCTGATTAATAAATATAAGCATATAGGAGAGAGGGACAGAGGCTGACAGAGAGATGCACATCCATTTATAATAGGTAAGCAACCATGCAGCTGAAGAGAAAATTGAATACAATCATTTGCAGGAACATAGAAGTCCTTGTTAGGTTCACCAACATTCTTCACAAGTATGTAAACAGTAAACATGTTTGTGAAATAAAAAATGTACCATTCAACTAAACAATCTTTTGAATAAGAGCTGGTTTTCTTCCTTTTACTTTTAAGTACAAATCCAGAAACAACAACAGAAGTAATGACATACTAGTACACAAGTAAAGTGCAATCCATTTCTATAAGGTATTGCAGAGTATCATTTCAAAGTAAAATGAGTTATCATTTCTTATATTAAACATGCTTATTTCATTGTTAACATTAATACAACGCAGAATACATTCCAACTGTAAAATGCATTACCATTTTATATACTTCAGCTGCTTACAAAACGCTTTCTTGTAATATTGCCTTGAACATTTTTTTCTCAATATCTTAATGAACTATATACTGATGCATAAACATGGTTATTAGACGTATAAAAAATTATGTCAGTTTATTGTCTCCATTTCTTCTTTGTTTTTCTATGCTCCTTCCCTCTTTTTCTTATTTTAATTTTACCTTAAATTTTATTTCTTCCTTTCTCTCTCATTTATGCTCCTTTTCCTGCCAGTCCAGAAGTATCTGCTGTAGTTCAGTCATGTTCCTCCCAGGTCAGGGGATGTTCACTTTCCACCAACCTGGGGATATCCTCACAAGGTCTGGGCAGTGGCACTGGTCCTATAGCACCCCAGTGTTGAGCAGCTTGGCAAGCCACGCATACTGTGACCTTTGGGACTTGGTCAAGGGTGTGGTGGAGTGGATATAGGAGTGACAACTTTGGCCCATGCAGGATCTTCTACACTGGGTGCAAAACTAGCTGCTCTAGTCAGTGCCACCCCCTCAAAATCAGGGTATTCCACTACACACTCATCAGGCTGTGCAAACATTTGAGGTTCTGTGGACTGGGGTGTGCCTGGGAACAACAATTCTTCAACTCCCTCCTTCCCTAATCCTCTTTTTTAAACTCTCTAACCTTCCTCCTTCCCAAATTTACCCCTTACATAAAAAAATTGAAAAATGAGGGGGTGGTCTATCTTCTGCCAAAAATATAGTATCTGCCCTCTTTCACCTCCACGCTTACAACCCTATTGATGTCTTCCTTCTGTGTGCCCCTTGTCGTTCATCTTCCCCGAATCCCGTTATCCATCTGTCCTACCTTTCCATGTCATACCTTTTAATGAAACAATCAGGATGTCCATATAAGGACACCTCTATAGGTAATATTTAAAACCACCACTTTTTTTAAATTAATTTATATGGCTGTGCTGAGCATCACTTACCTCAACTGCATGTTAGTAGTCCAAGCATGCTTGCTCACAGCCACACTCACACACAATTTCTAATAAAATCCAAGATTACCCCAGACTTTACACTGTAATGTACTTCTTCTGAAATAACTAAATTATAACTTCAACCATTTTAAGAACTTTCAGGATATAGGTGTTCCCTCACACAGGCTTTCACACATTTTCTGTTGTTGTGTTGTGTCTTTCGGCTTTTCCCGGTTAGGGGTCGCCACAGTGGAACTCCCGGTCCGCTAATGATTGGCAGTAGATTCTTACATGCCAAGTTGCCAGCTCTGATGCACAACCTTCAGCGAAGGTATGCCCATTCATGCATGTCTCCACACAGAAGACGCTCTAGCTGACAATCGAACAGGACAATGTCTTACTGTGAGGCGACAACGCTACCGCAGCACCACCACCGCCTTTCACACATTGCTGTAGTCATTGCAAATAACTTGCTCTCATGGTATTTGGATACAGGTATAGCCATGAGTGTTGCAGATACTTGCTGCACAGCCATGAACCTCAGGACTATGAGTATCACTCTTCAGCACAGTAATTACATTTATTTGTCTATTCTATTTATTTATTTTACATTTGTTTACCGGGAAGGTCAAACTGGGCCATTGGCCCCTTTTCAGAGGAGGTCCAGGGATAGAAGCTCCACATTAGTGAAACACAATTACTAAAAAGATAGCAAAAACAAAAATAACACTGTAATACAAACTATAACAAGAATACAATAACAAAAGCAATACATTAAAATAAAAATATAAAAAAAAAATTGCATAGGTCGTTAACTTTAACATTGTTTAAATGAAGAAGTAAGTACATAAAATGAGTTCTGTGGCAGAGAAAGGCAAGTTAAACAAATTGCTAGCATGGGAGGTACATTACATTAGTGAACAAAATGACAGAACAATTTTTAGATATTGCGATATAATTCGTACATGAAGAGAGAGAGAGACATACACTAAAAATTATCAATGTATCTGACTTGCATTTTATTGTGATATTAACATTTTCATGCAAGAGATGGGAGAGAAAAGCTCCTGACAACACAATAACAGTGCAAAGTGGGGGATGGTATTCAGAGACGTTTGCTGTATAAGTGCTAACAATGCTTTGCTGTTGTGCTTTAGCAGCATTACAGAGTTAAGTAGCGATTCACAGGTGTGAAAGATTAACTGGTACAAATGCTTATCAGTAAGTTATTTGCATGTCTTTGAATGGAACAGTTAGTCCAGTTAAAACAATTGCATTAACTCACTCATGCATACAGTCCCCCTTTTTGTATAGTTCCTGTTCACAACCATACCTCCTTATGGCATCCAGAACTATTTTTGGTACAGCTTCTTTAACTTTGTGACTCAGGAGCTAATAATAGGTAGTATTAAAAAGGGTAAGGAGTTATTAACAAAATGACAGTAAAATTGTTAGTCTATGATGTCCTGCAGATGAGAAATTAATATTTGTTTGCCACTTATTATTCATATTATCATATTTATGTTCAAATTTTCATAACTAGGAGACCTCGAATTTATTGCAGTATATGGTGTGGAACACCAATGTAGAAGACAGCACGATTCACTGAAAATGCTAGTTTATATCACACTATACTTAAAATATTGTTAGTCATTTGTTAGT
>NC_056728.1:1150820645-1150828145 GCF_019279795.1 Protopterus annectens
GAAGCAGCTGAGATGAAGCTTAGCAATTTGAAAAAGTACAACACCAGTGCCCCACACAGATGATTAATTTCCTAACTGAAGAAGGATAATGCAGCAGGTAGAATGGAAACAGTGATATAATAGCAATTATAAGTTCAAACATTTCAATTAGTACAGATGAAAGGGCAGTCAATTTCCATAGTGTCAAGAGTATATGTAGGAATGCAAGCAATATGTTACTTTTTAATAAAAAAAATCAACTATGTTGTATGTAAAGTTATTTTAAATTAATAATTGTTACTAGGCTGAATTCTGTTTATAAATATCAGAATTAAGTATTTGGTTTAAGTAATCTTACACCTGGAGCATTGAGAAGGGTTAAGGAGAAGTGATTTTAAGGATGTTTTAGGTGTGGTAAGGAGGGCTGTAGATATCTGTTGTCTAGCAGGAGACTGTTCTTTTATGCAGGAGGCTTTGTCTCTGATATCGGAGGGAGATTTGTGCATTTTTTTACTTTATGTTCAATAGGTGTGCCAGGTTATTAAGTCTGTAAGGTCCGGACTTGATTTCTGTTAAGTGAATGTGTGAGAATAACTTACATGTACTGTATCTTTAGTTAAAAGACCTGACCATTCTATTTTCTTTAGTGTACTACAGAGATGGATAGAACAGGTCAGCCTCATTACAAATGTTGCTATTCTATTGTTAAGTGGTGTCTAATTTTTCTGTGATGTTATTATTTAGGTCTACCATTGCTATATTTCATAAAAAAGGTTTGGGTAAAAGAAAAGCCTGTCACCAAGTATTTAGCAACAGATGATAAATATCTCTTGATGGACTAAAATGCTAAAAGTTTTCCATTGTACTTTATTGTAGTCTGTACAAGGGGTCTAAAATTAAAATGTCTGCAGCCAACAGTGCCAACACACGTCCTACTAAAAATGACTCAGTCTACCCTACTGATGCTTTTATTCCCTTAGCAGTCAACCAAAATCATATATTTTGTGTGTGTCGTCTGAAGAATTAATTTTGTCTTTTGATTCAGTTGAAGTCTACTGTTGTTAAAACTAATGTGCAATTTCTGTAGCAGTTTTTTAGTGCTATCTGTGCAGTTAATAAGAAATGAATTATCTTCATTTTCTTGTAATTATACACCTATATAATAAAGCATATTGTCGGGAGACATAGGTTGCATGGAGACACTGTAATTAGCCTTACTACCTCACAGCACCTGCTTCCCCATTCCCTGCTATGATGATTTTTTCTGTTAGAGTTGGTATGACCTCTCTGAGTTTGTATGGGTTTTCACTGGCTGAACCGGTTTACTCCTATATCTCAAAGACATGATGTGAACTAGTGAGCCTCCAAATGGTCCATAGTTATGCATGTTGCATTGTGTGTGTGTGTGTGTGTGTGTGTGTGTGTGTGTGTGTGTGTGTGTGTGTGTGTGTGTCCAGTGATTGGCATATCAGCTTTATATCCACAGTGTCTGTCTTCCTTTTGTCCAATGACTGCCAAGATCAGATTTGATTATTTTGTAACCCTGAAATGGATTAAACATATAATCAGACAATTCACTTTTTATGAAGATAAAAACAACAGAGGTCAAAATATGGATTCTTGTGACATTACTTGGTAAGATGCATTCACAGTGTGTTGATAGTTTTATCAGACTGTTTGTGTTTTTATTAAGATGTAGTTCACGAACCAGAGAAGGTGTTTTTAACTTTTTCCCACCTCAAACAGAACAGTCTGCAGTAAAGTAAAATATAATCCCCTAGGTTAAAAGCCTTAAAATGTCTAGAAATACTTTTGATTTAAATAGTCATTCATCACAGTGTCTGATGTAATTTATTAGCATTATCAGTGTGTTGTTGCCAATATGGCCCATTTGAAGCCATGATGTCTTTCATAAGCTGACCATGTTCTAACAAGTAATTTTATAGACTGAGGTGAATAATTCTTTCAAGCACCTACAGCAGAGGACTTGCTGTCTTTGACTACATGAATAGTTTTGGCATGTTTCCATACGTCCAACACCAATTTCTCCTTGAGGCTTATGTTTATAATAAGTGTTTATGTCCTTGCTATGAAGGGAATATCATTCTTTCTGAAGACTGCATTACATTGCAAAAGCTAGATGGAAGAAAGATAAGTTTTCTAGTCTGTATTTTAAATGCATTTAATGTTCTAGCTCCCCTCTATCTAGCAGAGTGTTTTATTGCAAACTTTAATGGAGTTAAGAAGTGCTCATGGGTGTGGCTAAGCAGAGAAATTAATGCAAGAAGACATGAGTGGTTAAAATAGGGGTATATTAGGAAGAGTTTGAGCCAGTTCTTATTCTGAACAGAGGTAGCCAGCTGGAGTACATACATGAAGTTTGGAGCTACTGAAGGCCTGCTGACAACATTCCCTGCTCATGAAAAAAGCTACTCCTTTTACAGAAGAAAACAGTTCAAATCAGTTATACCTACATATTCTTCTTAGGTAGAAAAGGTAAATAGTTCATTCCATCTAAAAGTGCTTGTTTTATAAATAACTGCCTCCACTATATCTCATTTATTTTTGTACTGACATGAACAAATCTTGTACTGTGTTTAACTTTGCTGCTCCACTATGAAAATATACATTATACTTCTCCTGCGCCTTTTGCAAGAACATTTACTATTACTCAGAGGAAGACTTGTTAGCATGTAATTTCCTTGCAAATGTGACATTGTGTTAAATCTGCAAGCCCTAATGTTATATCCTGATACCTGGTTATTTTTGCAATCTCCTGTATGAAATCTCAATGTAAACGGATGTAAGCAAACTTGTTTTAAATTTTGAATGTAATTGTACTGCATCTTAGTGCCTATGTCATGGGTAAAACAGGTCAGATAACCAGCCCAACCAATCCATAATACTAAAGGCGAACACAGTAAATAGTCAGAAAATGCAACTGCAATTAGTAAGCTAGAGAAATTATCTACAATGGTATTGAACCACCAGAACAAATAATGCAGGGTCACAAACCTTAGCAAAAAGCTGCCACAACAGGAACTCAAAAAGTGGCATGACATGGTATTGTAGTTATGAGAAAAATCTCTCTAATGTATAGGACCGACATCCATAAACTATAAAGGGTGCAAGAATATGCATTTTAATGTTAAAAAGGAATTGAAAGTGGTCATTCAATGACCATTTTCACAGAAGTGAGTATAGTTAGGGGAGATCATTATGAGACATTTTAAAGTAGCATACACTTCTGATTATTTATTTCATTATGGTATTGGAATCAGTTTGTAAGGGAAAGAAAGGATGACACAGTATTTTAGGTGCTCTCCAAGTTTCATTTTTATTGCCATGAAAAGGTGGGGATTACTTTAAAACTGCAAAACATACAGGACGGAGACAAAGATGAAATGTCTCTTTTGACCATCTCTTTAATTTTTACTTTCATTGCCAAAACTCAAAAGTTGGACAAAGTTACCAGTCTGGTAAATTTCATCTACTAATTTTAACCATGGCTGTGGTATTAGAGTGATCTAAAATATTTCAAGTACAAGTTCAGATTCTGGCTTATTGTACTTACACATACAAAAGTCAATTATATAAAATAAACAATAATAACTAATAAATACAAAAATAATACAAACGAGTAATATGTTAAAAGAATGAAATGCAGTTACTATGTAAAAAGGACATGCATTGTGAAATGTAAATAACACTATGGAAATCAGTAAGATAATTCAAAAAGATAACTCTTTAAAGAATGACTGAACCCACTCTCAGTGAGGAACTCTCTCTACCACCTAATAGTGTGTTATGGAGGTGCAGATCTAGATAAACAAAGGCCCAAAAAAACAGAAGATTCATGCTGTACCATTTGATGTAGCATCAGCCTCTGGGTGTCTAATACAGAGGAAAGGGCGGTTGATGCTGTGTGAGAGAATACCTCACAAGAGAAGATCCTGAGTTGTGCAGAGCTAAGTAGGCCCAAAGCAGAACATCAAATATAATATAGTAGCAAATGGGCAGCTATTGATGCTCATACAAAACTAGTACAGCATAAGGAGAATGACCAAACCATAGTCTTTGTACTGAATGCAAATGGGCAAGTCTGAAATCTGGAAGTCCTAGGTACTGTGAATTTTAGTAGCCAAGTTGGGAGGATACCAGGACACATACCAGAACGGGAAGGTGTATGGAAGAAATTAGATTATTGCTAAGGATCATAGGATCATAGTTATTACAATGCAAGTGAGTCCAGAGACCATTAGTACCTTGCAAATCTGAACCCTCAGGTGTACTCCCCTTGTCTGAAAAGGCAGAGCAGGTTTGTTCAAGGATGAATTTGTGGATATTCGTGGAATCAAGGTGAAAAATAAAGGGTGAAGCTCATTAGCATCTCCCTGCATTAATACTTTGAACTAATCTGCCACTGATAGTTATGTTGCTGAAACAGATACACAACAATTAACAGCACCTGAAATCTGATCCTTTAAAATCAGATTGTTATTAAAGACAATAAATTGTGGAGCAGGCAATCCTGCAAAGTGGCATGCACAATCATGACAACTATCTCCATTGTATTGACTTTCAGGTTAGTCATAGCTACTCAGTCATGGGTGAATTGTAAATTTGTAGGCCGACTGCCTAAGACTGGACAGATTGCTGACAAAAGGAGAAGAGCTCCATGTCATCAGCATAACAAGATATTATAAACCTCTCTCCTCCTGGGAGTGACCAAAATCTCTTTAGCCGTTTAGTAGAAATGTTACAATGAATGAGACAGGCAGCAAAGCAAAACTGTATTTTTTAATGGTATTGTGCAATAACAGTGACAGAAATAATCAGATGGTACAATAAGATAAACATTGTGAATATTTTGGTAAAAAATAATTGCAGCTGGCAATCCTTCATAGATTTATTTATTTATTTGAAATTTGTTTACTGGGAAAGTCACACTGGGCCAGAAAGTGTTCATTTTCATTGGAGTCCCGGGGAGAAAAGTTCTACAACCACAATCTTTCAAATTCAAGTACAGAAATCACAAAGTATCATGTTACACTAGAAAACATAAACATCAACAACAAGTATTTTAAATCATAAAGTATCATGTTACACGTCAAAACAAAAGAGTAAAAAGTCTTGTAATGAGAAAAACATAGCACGTGTGTTTCATAGTAGAGTACAGCAGAAAACAATAACATGAGTTGGAGAAAATATGTGATGAAAATCTCATTAGTCATATTATTTGTTACACAGATTAGTATGTGATAAATGAGACCTGAGACAATTCTAATAAGATATATAAAGAGATGTTAGAGAGTACATGATTAGAGACAGTGAGGGGAAATTGAGTAATGTCTTAGTATGAGAGATGCTGTTCATATTATGGCTACAGAAGGAAGAAGGATGGAGAGAAAAGGAAGTTACAAGAAACATTTGCTTTAATGAATTCATAGCTAATAACTTCAATAATTTCTTGTAACTTAATATGTAGCTTACAGAGGCATTTCACTTCACTTTGGGGCATGTAGGAATATAAATTATCAGGTACATGCAGGGTATCATCTGTATTTTTAAATTACATCAAAATCTGTGCATATCCATTATTACAGATATCAACATGAATACAACATGAACAAAATGAACTGGCACCTCGCCTAAGTGTCATGTTTAATCATAGCCTCACCTCAGGCTTCGTGCCCACTGAGTGGTGCACAGCTACAGTTATCCCACATCACAAGGAGGGATCCACCTTGGATCCTGGGAACTACAGCCCCATAAGTCTGACAAACCTGATCTGCAAGGCCATGAAACGTATTATCATGGAACTTATAAACAAAGACATTGGCAACCTTCAGACACTGGACTCCACTCAGTTTGGATTCGTGAATGGTCGATCTTGTCTCCTGAACCTGACTGACTTCTTTGAATCAGTTTCCAGAGCTGTGGACGAGGGTAAGGCGGTCCACACAGCCTATCTGGACCTCACCAAGGCCTTTGACACCATCCCCCATGCTGGAATCATAGATAAAATTACTAAGCTGGGCATTAATCCCTACGTCACTCGATGGGTTGCCAACTGGCTTACTAACAGAACCCACACTATAAAAGTAGCTGACTCCAAATCCAGCTCCAGACAAATGACAAGTGGAGTACTTCAGGCTTCAGTCCTGGGACCACTCTTGTTTGGCATCTACTTATCTGATGCACAGGCCAACACTAAGGGACTCTGGCTAACAAAGTTTGCAGATGACTGCAAACTGGGAGCCATTATTGAATCCCCAAATGATGTGGATAATCTACAAAAGGGCCTTACAGAAACAGATGTTTGGTGCCAGAGCCATGGGCTAATGCTCAATACCAAGAAATGTATAGTTATCCCCTTTGGAAAAAAAAACATGTACCCGTGAATTACCACATAGGTGGCAGTACACTAAACATTGAAAGTGTGATAAGAGACTTAGGGACACAGGTGGACAGTGGTATCACCTTCAATAACCACATCACCACAACAGTTAGGAAATCCTTCTATGTGGCACACCTCATCACTAAGGGCTTTTCATCCAGAAAAACGGAGGTCACTGTCCCACTGTACTCATCCCTCATTAGACCCATTATAGAATACAATGCCCTGTTTGGTATGTACTTCTCAAGACATCTGCAACAATTGGAAAGGCAGCAGAAATACCTCACTAAAAGAATCACAGGCCTAAAGCAGATGCCTTATGCTGACCGTCTAAAAGAACTCCAGCTATACTCTGTCACATATCGTCTACTTAGAGGTGATCTCTGCTTAACATAAAAGACCATGTCAAACCCAGAGCTGTTGGACATGCTACACTTAAAGAAATTCCCAATCCCTCATAGCCACATGCTCCAGGGATCTAAACCTTGTCATCACAATGAACAAAACATTCTGGAGGGATAGGTTCCTGACCCAGAGACTCTCCAGATTCTGGAATAGACTGCCCATGCATGTCAAGCAGAGTGCCTCTTTGGCCTTCTTCAAAAGGAACCTTGATAATTGGATGGGAGATAGGAAACTCACCCCAGGGATCACATCAGTTGCCATGCTAGACAGGGTTCCAGGGAAGTAAATATTGTGGGAAGAAATATCTAGGGAATTGTTATGGCTAGGCTTGTATAGGCCCTAGGGCCGATAGCCTAGTACCAAGCTTTGGACCTATGAACCTATGAATACAGCAATTAAAAGCTTCTGTGATGTCTGGAGGAAGGTCAATTTTACATAAAAACAGAATATCAGATAAGATTCTGTTACTTAAATGCATTAATTTAAACTTTAATTTTTATGCATGCAATAAGAATTGTGCACATGCATGGTGCAGAGTTTACCTCATGGACAAGGGTTGTAAATCATTTGTACTATGAAGTTTTGCATTCCAAAGCCTCTGTGTATAACAAACAGTGGGGATAAGGACTGATACGGTATCTTGTGTGTAAATGTCATGAGTGAGGTCTATGAACCTTATAAGACTTCTATATATCCAAATTATCTTAGCATTTATT
>NC_056728.1:1150833145-1150880645 GCF_019279795.1 Protopterus annectens
ACTCATCGATGCGACTACCCGTTGCTCGGCTGTCTACTTTTTGTATCATTTTCTGGTATTGTACTGTTTTACTGATCCTACTGGGTTTACTGTTTCACATGTATATCAGTGCTTGTTATGTGCTGGTGTACTACTTGGTATTTTATTATAGTTTTTTACACTTTTACTAGTCTTGCTGAGTTTACTTCTATGCCATTATTGCTGCCACTTAAATTTTTCTCCATTTGACCATTTCCTGTCCTTGAATTATCCCTTTTTGTACTATCTTCTGCACTTTTGCTATTGTTTGCTGCTTTGTTTCACTATTTCTGAAATTCCTGGACCATCTCCTATTTACTTCCTACTCACTGACATGTTGCCCATTCTGTTAGATCACCACTTTGCTTTTACTTTGCTGTTAAACTGTTGCTTCCGCTACTGTCTATTAGCAGACTGTTTTTGGTCTCAGAATTATCTTATGCAAAACTAGTTTGGGCTCTAAACTAGTTTAGTTGTAGATAATGCTCCACTTTCAAGGCGCGATTCTTTGCTCAAAGCTATTTCTGCTACAAATAATAGCCTTTTGCAAGACTCTCACATTCACTATCTATTTAATTTTTCTCCTGTCTAAATATTATGTTCATTTTTCTGTATTTTCACTACCCTACTTTAAAAACCAAACTAAACTCTATCACTAGTGACTTAGGCCTTAAGTCATTGCACAATCCATAATTCTTACTTTCAGAAATAACTGTACCACTCCCAATTTAAGCTCTTGTCTTCTTACCCCATTATTTCTCCCTAGTTAGTCCAAAAAATAGTAATCTTTGCTCTTCCTGTAACTACATTTGGTAGACTTATAAATTAATGTACTTGCACCCATTCCTACATTTATCAGGACCCTGCTTTGATCTATCATCTCACTAGACCAGTCTTTTGACCCTGTACATTCTCAGGTAGTAGCGGAAATACATAATGTTTACTGACATCTCACCACTTATAGATTTTTCCATTTCTTCCTTCAGAGATGCATCTATTAACTTCATCTGGATGTACCTCTCTCTACTTCCACCATTGTAAGTAAGTAGTCTCAAATCCTTTCACCCATCTGAGCTCAGGTAGTCATGATTTTTTTTCCTTAAGTATACAGTAATTAGCTTGCTAACTGGTGTTATTCTGGTGGGGGGGTGTGACATTGTCTGTCTGCCAGAGACCAGATGCTAACATACCCTTTGCTGGGCATGGTCTGCACCTCTCTGTTCATGGTGAGGTATTTTAAATATTTCTATTACATATGTGTGTGTCTCTCTCTCTCTCTCTCTCTCTCTATATATATATATATATATATGGGTCTACTTCTAAATTTTGAATTTTCAAAATGTTGACTTTCTTATGGTCGCGACCATAAGACTTAAGTTTTGAAACTAGGAAATTTAAATAAAAAAAAAAAAACAATCTTTTTTTACATTTTCATATGTCAGCAAGCCCCCCTGCACCTCCCTACACCCCCTGCTAATTAAATATACTAACTCCACTACAGCGAGGAAAATGGTAAATATACCATTCCGCTCTGTACTGTCATCTCCATTTAAATGGTACAATATTTCATAACTTCGATCTTATGGTTTCGACTGTAAGAATGTCGGTTTTGAAAGTTCAAAATTTAGAAGTAGACCCATATATATATATATATATATATATATATATATATATATATATATAGCTTATCTAAACAATCCTATATTGTTTGTGATTGATTGTACAGTTGCCTGGTAAAAGATTTATTTTGATTTAGTTTTTATTTTTAACACCATTTTTCAATGTTTGTAGGAAAAAAGGGAAAGCTTGTAGACATGAAGATTTACCAGTGTGTTTGTTTGTAATTTAATTATCTTTACAGTTAAAAAGAGGTGTGACTGTGAGTGACAGTAAGATAGAAATATTTAAAACAGCTAAAGAGAATCTGTAGAGTCCATGTTACTGACATAATTTAAAAAATAGATGTGCAATAAAACCATGAAGCAGTTTGTAGATACAAGACACATTGCTCAGGAGAGATACACAGAAATTTCACTCTCTCTTGCTGTCTGTTTTTTTTAAAGAAAGATTTGGGCATAATTGGAATGGCATTCCAGAGAGGTTTGCAAGCTCAGTAACTATGCTGGAATGTACTATTGTGTTGAACAGAAATAAGTATTTTTTTTCTGATTGCCAGATTCAATAAAGCCTAAATGGTCTGTTTACACTGAGTGCACATCATACTGCAGTGCACACACTGTAGTGCACTGTTTTGGATACAGTAGGTGTCTCGACATAGTGTGTAGAGCCATGCAAACAAGGTAGACACCATGGCTGCTGTTGCTTTAATTCATGTGTATGTGCAACAGGCTGAAGTCTATGCTGCTGCTGCTGCTGCTGCTGATTGACCGTGGCCAAGGAGGAGAAGAGTTTTCAGACCCCATTCAACTTATCACAATCTGCTTGATGTGGAAATTGTAGAGTGTTCAGGGTGGATAGAGACAGACTACAGGAACTCTGCAACCTCTGTCGTGACATCTTCAACTGAGAACAAGGGCAAACAGGGGAGAACCAATACCAGTGATATTGGAAGTAGCTATAGGAACCTTTTAGAGGCCAACAGAGGACATGCTGGGGGTGTCACAGGCATCAGAATCCAGGATGCTCCATCAGTTCCAGAATGCTTTGCTACAACATGCCAGTGACCATGTATATTTTCCCCATACACCCAAGGACAGGGCCACAAATGTGCAGGAGTTCTACCCTGTGACACAATGCCCTGAAGTACTGAGTGCCATAGATTGTACTCATATAGAAATCAAAGCACCACCAAAAGAACAGGAAAGGGTCTACATAAATAGAAAGAGCTTCCACTCTATTAACTGCCAAGCCATGTGTAATGCCACAGGAATCATCTTGAATGTGTATGCTGGCAAACCAGTCAGTTATCCCGGCTCACATATCTGGCACACCTCCCGACTGTATCAGACGTTCACTAGGGGGGATATCCCAGAGGGACATTTACTGGAGGAAGCAGGTTATGTACTGGAGCCGTGGCTGATGATGCCCATCAGAAATGCACACACCTACTGAAGAACACTATAATGAAGCACACACTCAGACCAGAAATATCATAGAGTATGTGTTTGGGCTGATGACATCACGATTCTGGTGTCTAGATACATCTGGGAGTGCCCACATTACAATCCATGCACATGTACTGAAATCCTCACCATCTGTGCCATGCTTCACAACATCATCCTGAGAAGGCAGCTTAAGCAGAACCAACAAGGGGAAGGGTCATACATCCCACAATCAATGGCAAGGTCACCACAGCCACAAGCAGGTGAGGAGTCAGAGGGGGAGCAGGCAGCTGCTGTGGGTGTAGGCAGATGTAAGTGTGCTCAATATGCCCTTGCATTGTCTAAGGGCAATGCAAAGCACACTCACTTACCACCTAAGGGGCTAACACCTTCATCCTATGCACATCCATATAGTAACATTGATGCCAGGCAATGCTCACAGCCTCTACCTACCCATGTAATGGCTGCGTACACCTAGCATCAGACAGAGTCATCCCTGAACTAAACTGTTGTTAACTGCTGGATTTATAAGGTAAGTGTTGAACCTGGAGTGTTTTGTGTAATAATATGAATGACTGGCATATCCTTGCATGTTGTTACTTGATAATGTAAGCAAGTAAAAGGTGAGTGATTTGTATAGAAATGACTTTAACATGTGACAGCAGAGACTTATGTGGCTATATTTGTCCTGTATCAAGTAGTAGGCCACAGGCATCAACAATTCACACAGTCACACCTCTAAAAAGGGGTCTATACTAGATCAACAAAGTTTTAAGACATCAAATCACTAAAGATCTACCTTTAGTGATCGAAGTCTTAAAATTTGGAATTGGTGTAAAATTATTTTAAAAAGAAAAAAATAAACAAACAAAAGGGTGTAAGCTGGGGGGCAAGCCCCCCTGCATCCCCCATGTTGGGGGCTGCGTCCCACCCCCGCTTTTTAAATATACCAACTTCGAGATCGCGCTACAGTGCAGGAAACAGAAATCTTCCAATTCCGCACTGTACTGTGATCGCGGAGTTGGTATATTTAAGTAGCAGGGGTGTGGGGGATGCAGGTGGGCTTGCCTCCCTGCATAAAACAATTTATGACAGCTTGCCTGTCTCAGTTTTTTTTTTCGGATTTGAAAACTTCAAACTTCGACCATATGGTGTCGACCATTTGGTACTTGGAGTTTGAAGTTTTTGTTCCGATAATATAGACACCTAAAAAGTACTGATGGTCACTGTATGTCTTCAGTTTAGTACCATACTTTTGGCCTAACGGTTAAGGTGTTTGCCTTACAAATGCAAGGTGCAGGGTTTGAGTCTCACAGGGGATAATTGGCTAGGCTTAAAATGGCTCACAAGGGCAGTTAGCTTAGTACAAACCATGAACCTATGAACCTATGTACTGGAAAATCATTAAAGAGAGAAGTTACAAAGAAAGGAGACACATTTCAGTTTTAGATTTCGCAACCCTCACAAGATCATTAACAATACTGATGCAAAATATGTTTGATTCTATCAACTATCTAACTTTCTAAGACCAAAATATATCAACATTAGAATTAGCAAAACAACACCACAAACACAGATATACTAAGCACTAAGACACCTGTGCAACCTGGTCATCAGACACAATGCTTATGCCACTGAAAGCATTTCATACCGAGGCGCTAGAGAGAACACATTAAAATCTGCTCGTTGGTTACTGGATTGTCATATTTGTTCTCTTTTCCTCTTTTGGTGTTATTCTTGACAAAGCTTATGCATCCCTGAATCCAAAAGATAGAAAACAAGGATATGACATCATCACTTGCACAGGGTGTTGGGGGAGGGGGACAGAAAGCCTAGGCTGACATAAAAGGTAAATGAGTGCATGTGAGTAAGAAAGAGAAACAGGCAGACATTTGGATAAAGTTATGCCACTGAAACAGAATGAGCTTTAAGCTTTATGGCTGAACCATGTAATTGTTGTGTGTGTGTGTCTATATGGGCCCTATAGGTGAAATTGGGGTGTGAGTGCCTGCAAGAACACAGCCAAGCTCTGTGCTAGCTCTACATCTTGGTATGTCAGATAGGTGTGAACCATCCATGACAGAGGTGGCAGTTCATTGTTGTCAGACCCAAGCTTGAAACTGGCTCTGCCAGGAGTTGCACGGGCATGTCCATGCCCATGGTCAGATGCACTGCTGCTACCTGAATGTGACTGATGTCTGCTGGATGAGCTTTCCTCACAAGGACGCCCAGATCCACCACCCCATGGCCTGCCACATCTGGGTGTGGACACCTCAACCACTGATGGAGAAGTTGAAGTATTGCCACTATGGGAGCATAATCAGGCATGGCCACATTGACTAACATCAGATGATGTGGCTGGCCTACACCCACATGGATGCTGTCCCCCTCCCAGCAGATGTTCCATCACAGACACCACCTGCTCCAAAGAGTCATTCATCCGATCCATTAAATTGGCAACATGGTGGGGTTAGTTAAGCATGTCAGACTGTGCCACATTTACAACCGTAAGCATTTCTATGGAGAATCTATTGGAATGTGCCTGACAATCCATGATGGCCCTAAGTATATGTCAAGTGACATGGGAAGTCACACATAGATCAGGTGGAGGATGGACAGCAGGCCTCCTCCGAGCACCTCTAACAACCCTCTTGCATGACACCTCACCCACACCTTGACTACAGCCACAGTCAACAGGCAATGAAGCTGCAGTAACTACACTACCCTGATTGAATGTCTCATCCCCCACCAGCCCAATATCTGAGGGCTCCTTGGAATGGGTTGGTGTAGACCTACTGACTATGTCAGATGGAATTATAGGGAATGGCTGAATGTCAACCTCAGTGTCAGATTCAACCTGTGCTTCTGTTAGCCACCATCATCATCAGAGTCTGCCAATGCTCTGACATCAGATGGTAAGAGTCCTACACTTCCACTGTCAGGATCACCTGTGTTAATAAGCAACAAACACAGGAAAAAAGTTAATAGCTACACTATTATAGTCAAGTGTGTACTAACAAAGAAACAGTTTTACCACTGCTACAGACAGTACAGATAAACATGCAACAGTCCTGACACCCACATAACACAAATGGATAAAATGTTATATATTTCTTTGAACTACTCATCACCACTGACAAAGGAGATATTTGGTCCTGGAAGAAGTTAAGCAAAAGTTAAGAATAACATCATCACAATTAACAGTAACACAAGAGGTTAAAACTGTTTGCCCTTTATATGTCCATTAACTATGCTTTCAACAAGAACTTGGATGACAAGTCCAACTTAATCCCATGTGTAAACAATCAGAATGTGTTGTTAACTGTAACAATCTACAAGTCCCCATCACAAACAAATTTCTTGTTAAACAGACCTAATGTATTAATGTAAATATTTTACTATACAAGAGTATTTAACAATTGAGGCACATAAGCCTACCTGGAAGCTTCTCTTGGGACATACTTGTTGTCCCTGAAACAGTAGCACCAATATCAAGGACATGATGTTCTGTACTTTCCTGGGAGCTGTCTGGATCCTTGACAGTGGACAGGAACTCTTTATTTGCTCTTAGTGTTGACTCTGTAGCAGCCCCCCAGGTATCCATCCAGTCACAGGTTACTACAGCTGCTCTCCTCTGTGCAGATGTGATCATGTCAGTGGCCTTATGGCACACCTGAGCATATGTCCTGCATTCACATCAGTCAACTATCTGATGCCAAATTTACTTTCTGCCAGACATATCTCCATGCCCCGTTTCAAGCAGAAAGACACCATGTTGCCTAAAAGCTTCCACAATTACCTGATTCTCAGGCTCACTGAAGGGGGGGTCAGGGATTGAGATGCTTGGGTGTCATAGTGCTAGGTGACCTAAAACACAACAGAAGGATAATACACATAAGTATCACATAACTAAAAAGTATTGTTTCTAAATCAAACATAAATGGTAGCTTTTCACTATTACCTACTTGAGAAACATAAAACAGTCAAGATATTGAAATATAAAAAACAGGAATTGTGTAGTTGTAACATATTACATTCACACACAAAGCAAGGCTGGATGCAAAACAAGGGGAGTAACAACAGCAACATATCCTTGTTTGTGCCAAAACAGAAACGCAGCTTTGCTTCCCCACCACCAAAGGAACAGGCAAATGACACATTTTGCTAACAAACCATCAGTGAAATGCTAAAAGGACTATCAAATAAACTCTCCCTGAAAATAGTCTACAGATTTAATACTGAACATTCCATTTTAAGCTATTACTAGTCATGTCTACCTCTGACCTGCACTCTCCTGGAGGCATGTATGGTGCATTCTAGAAGGCTAACACCCCTGTATCATGGACAATATAGGACATTTACCATTTCACAGAAATAGAAATAGAAGACCAAGTCATCTGCAAACTCACCCAGACAAATGACTGCTGCCAGAAACATGGCCTCAAGCTGAATACCAAAAAATGCATCATCATCCCCTTTGGGGAGAATGACATCCTCACAAATTATCACATTAATTACAACATCCTAAGCACAATCAATTGGGAGGATTTGGGCACCCAGGTTGATAGCAAACTGACTTTTGACCACCATGTTGCTTCTGTTGTATGGAAAGCTTTCTACATAGCCCACCTCATACGTAAGGGTATTTCATCCAGGGACAAGGAGGTTCTAACATCCATTTATTCTTCCCTTATAAGGCTCATTATTGAGTAGAATGCCCCATTCACCATGTACCTTGCAAAGCAGGTGTAGCAGCTGGAGAGACCACAGAGGATCCTCACCAGGAGAATCCGGGCCCTCAAAAATCTATCATACACAGATGGGCTAAAAGCCCTATCCCTCTACTCAGTTTCACACTGACTCCTCAGAGATGACCTCTGTCTGGCATACAAGATGATCTCAGATCCTGCCTTGATGGGACTGCTGCATATCTGCAAGTCAAGCTCCACTCAAGTAACCTGCATGCACGACCTCAACCTGGTCTGTGACATCAATAGGACTTGCTGGCATGACAGATTTGTATCCCAGAGACTCCCCCATCTGGGGAATAGACTCCTTCTCCACGTCAAGCAGTGTACCTCTTTACCCCATTTTAAGTGCAACCTGGATAACTGGATGGGAAACAGGAAATACATCCCTGGGATTCTACCTATTTCCTGCTGGACAGGGGCATGAGGTGCTGACTTGTCTAAACATAGGTTAAACTTTTGGCTAGGCTTATAAAGGCTTCAGGGGCAATAGACCAGTAACTTCCTATGATCCTGCGCAGAAAAACAGTTGTAACATTAGCACTTGTGATGACAGTTAATAATGCTGTGCATCTGAGAAAGTGAAATGCCCTAACAAACATGCCCATGCCATCAGTACACTTCTAAGTGATGCATACAGATAAAAGTAGCATTTACTAACAATGCAGAGGTTTATATATCTATATATATATATATATATATATATATATATATATATATATATATATATATATATATATATATATATGTGCAGATGTTTATCTCTCTCTCTCTCTCTCTCTCTCTATATATATATATATATATATCTATATTAACAGATTTTTCTTAATGACATTTCAGCATATAGCTGAAAATGCAAGCATGCTTTCTCAATGTCAGTAGTCTTCTGCACAGATATATCCCAAAATAATAGCCTTTTCTATATTCTCCACATGAACAAGTCTCCTCACCTTCAAGTTCCCTAGATACATGGTTGCCTTTTTGTGGTGTAGATTCAGGTCTGTGAGCATGGTGAAGCTACATATAATATGTGAACTCATTAGAATTGCTAAATCCCAAATACCTGTCCCCTTGTTGCTGATGTAAACATAGTGCAGGCACTCCCTCAGTATTTGTTGCTAATGGATTGCAACTGTAAATGGTTACTGGTAGGGAGAAGGAAACACAACAATGCAGACTGCCCCACCTCCAGCGGGTGTGTCAACCAGGTTAAACCTACAAAGTGTAGAAGTAATTTTATCAAGGTTTGAAATGTAGCTAAGCATCCAACCCCCCCTTCATTTGTTTACAACTGTATATTAATGCCATTTAATATCTTTGCACAGTTTAAGGTGAATGATATAGAATGCCTTTCAGACTGCATGTTTCAGATTACTATTCAGATAAGACAAAAATGAGCAACGGACACAGAGAGATAAGACAGAGCTGCATTTTTGCAAGCAATAGTCCTAAATGGTTGCGTGACCATTCAGTGCACTACATCTGAAATTAATGCATGTACAAATAACTATTTTATGGCTTGTTAGTATTGTGGATGGTGTTGCATTTGGTTGTATGCAAAATGATTTCAGCTCACTGTTGCAAAGCTGTTAGGGTGGCGAATAGGGAAAAGGGACACTTACTGTGTTCTGAAGTTTCATTAGAGTGAGTTCATATCCAGACCTGTGTAAAAATATTTCATGTGTACCAACAACATGTTGTAGTGTTTATTTCATAGACTGCTTTTCTTCATTTCAAATACTTTTCCTTTTTTTAATTTGCAGTGTTTGTGCAGTGCACTATTTAGTACAAACAAGGGAAAGAGAGAATCAATGAATGTCAGGTTTACACAGAAAGCAGGCAGAACACCTGCAGACAGTGCATAGCAATATAAAAGACAGAAAGGATACATTGCTACAATTTTTGATTTCCATTGCGCAACACAAGTGACATTGCATGGCGGTTAGCAAGGTTCCCCAACACCTGCAGCCATCTAACACCTGCAGATAAAAAGCAGACAGTCAATAATTGAAAATGGATACATTCAATTAATTCTGTTGGGCACATCGCGCGCACACACACACACACACACACACACACACACACACACACACACACACACACACACACTAAGGGTGTTGCACAGCAGTTAATGCATAGAACATAAGAATAACTAAGAAATTATGGTACTGTCATGCAACTATTCCTGTGGCAGCAGGTGTAAGTGTAGGGTTGTAATATAGGTGGTCCTGAGTTCTAATACAGGGAGTGCAACATATATTTAAAGTTGTGACAATCCAGTTTATAGGAATAAACAGAAAAAATATACAAGTATTATTTCAACATTCTTGTGGCAATAGGTTTAAATCTAGGGCTGTCACACACATGATCCTGGGTTCTAATACAGGACATTTCAGACATGTTTAATGTTGTTCCATTTCCCATGATATTCAGTCTCACTTATAACACTTTAGATAGTGGAGCTGATATGAATTATATGTATGAGGGATAAGACACCCTTATTGTCTTCTCAGATGTATGACTTTGGGTATACTGTCTACTATATTTCTGTAAGTATAATTATGCTATCTGGATGTGCATGGACTTCACATATATACAACTGAATCTATGTATAAGAACCTTGTCAGGTCACATACATGCATATTTAACACCTCAAACTGTCAGCTGTATTTAGAAATGATTCATGACTATTTCTCAGCAGCACTTCTTCTGTGGCAAAGATGGAAAATCACCGAAAAATATCCTTTTCCCCTTATGCCTAGATTTAGATGCTACACTTTAAAAATCAATTTTATCAGTGTATAAAGCCAACAAATGTGTCACTTCATGAAATTATTGTCCCTAGAGCAAGTCTGCAAACTTAACTCACCTAACATTACCTTCCAATTTCAAAAAATATATTTTCAAGCCAAGGGCACCCGCAGGCAGGTGCAAGGGGGTGCACTTGCACCCCCCTGGAATCGGCTGAGTAGTTAATCGTATAATTAAAAAAAAAGTTTTTTTTTTTTTTTGGGCGCATTCTTCTTTAAGAAGAAAGAAGTCCAGTCGCGGGCATGCTGACATCATCGCTCATTGCGCAGTGCACATATTTTCAAGTTTGCGAATGGGAATTGACACAGATGGTTTCGGGTTCGCAAGCGGGAACTGAGACGGACTTCACTGGAGATTGAGGCGGAACAAGGACGGTTTCGGGTTTGCAAGCACGATGGATGAATACTTAGGAGCGAGCGGAAGATGGGACACTTTCAGAGTGAGTAGTCAGACGGAAGATGGGACTGGTGTGTGTGTGTGTGTGTGTGTGTGTGTGTGTGTGTGTGTGTGTGTGTGTGTGTGTGTGTGTGTGTGTGTGTGTACTTTTTCTGTTCCTCATAAAATCTGTGGTTTCTGTATTTGTGTCCTTGCAAAGCTAGTGGTAGCATTGTTGCCTGACAGCTACATGTTCTCTGGTTTGATTCTTGGCTGGGGTGCCTTACCTTCTGTGTGGAATCTGTATGCCCTCCCTGTTTTTGTTTCCTCCCATCTTACAAAAACTTGTGTCTGTCTGGAGAGTTTCTCCCTGGGCCTCTGCTAAAAATTAGCTTTTTTTCCAAGTCAGACTTTCCTGGTTAACAAATGTTAAAAAAAATGACACTCATTTGAATATCAGACTTCATATTCTTCAGAAAGTGCATGGTAACAAAAGCTTTTATTCTAGCAATTTTCTAAGTGTACAATATGGATATTTGAAATGTATCCCTATCTTTGGGACTGTATTCCCCTCCCCCATTATTGGCTTCATCCAGGTTTTGTGCTAAGGTTGAGAGCTATGGTAAGAGAACTGAATTCACTGAATATGTTTGGGGGCTATATTCCCCCATTACTGGTTTTGCCCGGGTGTTTTTTGCTAAGAGGTTGAGAGCTATGGTGAGAACTGAATTCACTGAATGTTTGGGGGCTGTATTCACCCATTATTGGCTTTGTTCAGGTATTTTGTGCTAAGAGGTTGACAGCTGTGCTATGGTGAGAACTGAATTCACTAAATGGTAGCCATTTAAGTTTCAGTCTTCCTCTTTCACAAAACAGCTGATTTGGCGTAGTGGTATGTAGCTCTGACTGCTTTTTTGCACAGAGTCCCCTGGGTTCAAGACGTGGCAGTGAAATGTATGGTGGTAATGCAGCATTTTATTCTAGCAACTTTCCAACATTATACAAGCAATATTTAAAATGTGTCCCTGGTTTTTGGCCTTTTGCCCCCCCCCAATAAATTTTGGATTTTTCCAGATTTCTTATGCTGCAAAGTTCAGAGATACAGCTGAGTGTCGAGTAGATTTTACAAGGAGCTGAGAGCTGCAGGGGAGCAAAAGTTTAGTGCTGCTTATGTTTAGTCTGCTTGCATTGTTAATAGCACAACAGATAATGTACTTGCTTTTGATGCTGAAGGCTGTGGGGTCTACTCCCACAGTAGGTAGATGCATTGCTGATACTGTACTGTGTTGTAAAGGGGGTGGATGCTGCAGTCCTTTTGGACTAGTAACTATGAACCTGTTATCAGCTTGCTATCCATTCCCTATTGCGGTATTACTAGCTTATTTTTTTATTGCACGCAACAAAGGCAATTTATTCTTCAAGTGTAACAGGCACTTTATTTGTAGATTAAACAATGACATATAAAGTTGTTTGCTAGCAGCAACCTCATTATTAGTTACAAATTTCTTTAATGTGGATTTTACTACTTCAGAGATTGTGCATATTTTTTACTGATACTGGTGGACTATAGAAGGTTGAGTAGACTTTTTATGATGGAAATGTTCTGAATTGGGCAGTTTTGTCATTGGTGTATGCATTTTGTTTCATTGTTTACTGGAAAAATGTTCAAAACAATAAATTTAAAATGCCCTCTAACAACTGTACTGTATTGTACAAAGAATATAATGTAATACAGTCAGGAAGGTGTATCAAAGAGCATGTGTATGTTATGTTCGAGGGGCCTATGATTTTGAAGACAGCCCAGAGTTAATATTTCTGCCACTGGCAAAATGTATTTTCTTTGAATGTGGGTTTCAATGCTGTTTCAATTCATGTGAGTTTCAAGGGCAGAGAAGTTTTAATGTTGAGTCTATTTTCATTGTGAGACTGCATTGCTTTGTTTAACAGATATGTATTAGGGTTTGTGCTGTAAAATGCAAAATAAAACTTTCAAATGAAATCTAAATCATTGCAGAAGTAAAGCAGTATGCACATTAGCGTTTATGGTAAATGGGGCAAAATAACCAAGGAATGGGACATTGGAATGGCTGCAGGGGGGAGGCTCCATTCAACCATGATTTTGTGAGGGGGGGTAGCAAACTCAGACAGCCCCGGTTGAACTATACCTCTCAGTTGTCCATATCTTTGCAGAATGAATAGATATTTGCTTCTTATTTTTGGTTTGTTCCTCATAAAATTTGTGGTTTTCTAGCAAATCATTTAGGAATGAAGTCACTAAATGACAGACATTGAGTTTCAGACGTCATAACCTTCAGAAAAATGCATGCTAATGCAAGACTGTCTTAAGTTTATACAAGAGCAATTTTTAGTAGTGTTTGTATGTTCCCCCAATATATTTGGCCTTGTCCAGATTTCCTGCATTAAGAGGTTGAGAGGTACGTGCAAATCACTTTGTAGATTAGGAATATCCAAACCTCTCAATTGTCCCCAATTTTGGCTCAAAATGTTGCTCTCCCCTAATAATCCCTCCTCCAAAATGGCAATTTTGGAAGAAAATGTGGAGGGTTTACAATTATATATAACTAATGATCAGAGTTATAGATTACTTTTATTTCAGAAATGCATGTAGATGCTCTTATTTTGTTAGCTGCTCAAGTTAACAATGTTAATATTAAAAAGGTGTCCCTTTTTGACAGGTTCCCAGCTGTATTGTGTGGCAACTTTATATTTTTGCATCACATTTTGGTCCGTTTTTCATAAAATTGTGGTTTTCTGGCAAATTAGTGGCAAGTCATTGAAGACTGAAGTTAGAAAATAATGGCAGACATTTGAGTTTCAGATTTTATACCCTTCAGAAAATTCGTACTAATGCAAGATCAACTACTGTTCTATTATCTAAGTTAATAAGAGCAATATTTAAAAATTGGCCTTATTTTTGGGCCTGTGTTCCACTTCTAGTTCTATGTATGGCTTTGCCCAGATTTCTTGCTCTGAAGTTGAGAGGTATGAGTTTCAGAGCCATCACTGTCAGCCAGAGACATTTCAAATTGTGACATACTTATTGCACCCCACCCCCCATTGTAGTGGCTCTGGATGTGTCCAAGGAAGGCAAGGAGCAGTTATGCAGTGTAAGTGTGCAGAGTATTCCCTCATCCAAGGTAGATCACAAATACAACCATGGCTTTTCATTTGTCCTTGATTTTGCAGAATGTTCTGGTTTTCTATCAGATTTTTATACTGTTGATTTATGGTTCTTATTATTCAGGAATTGCATGCTGTCACAGTGCCCTGTTGCTCTGTTTAAGTAGCCATGGTTTAATGAACATCAGGTAAGCTTGTCAGAGATTGTAAGATGCAAGTAAGCTTTAGTAAGCATACTGTTAAAGAATTACAAGCATTGAAAGCCTTTTCATTGTTGCCATGCAGAGAATATTTACATAACTAGATAATGTATAAGCCTTGGATATTGAAATGCATATGACAATATTTGTAATAAAAGGACAGGATTACAGTATTTTCAAAAGCTCATTACATTTTATTGGAGACCAGTGTCTTATAGCAGTGTCTGTGTGTTAGTATACTTGTAGTTGGGTGGCTTTAATGGTATATGGTAAATAAGCATTGCTACCTTACTTAAAAGCCAAGCCCTGCAACAACTAGGTAAGCTCCACACTGAAGTCAAAACACAATAGCTCTGGTGGGTAAATGTACTCTGTAGTAATCAAAAAAGGCAAATGTTTGAAATAACTACAGCTTATGTGCAAACACAATAGGTAGTGATGAAACAATGCTCTGCTAAAATTGCTTTAATGCTCCACATTGCTGAGCTGCAGATCAGTTATCACTGACTATCAGGATTTCACCCACTTCAGAGCACGGTGCCGTTCAGTGCAACCTTCCCAGAACTAATTCAAGTCTGACCAGAATTATTTGGTGTGTGTGTGTTGTGTGTGTGTGTGTGTGTGTGTGTGTGTGTGTGTGTGTGTGTGTGTGTGTGTGTGTGTGCGTGCGTGTGTGTGTGTGTGTGTGTGTGTGTGTTTGTGTATAAGAGGGAGGTAGCATACCCCTCAGCTGTCCAGGTTTTTGCAGAATGTCCAGATTTTTGCCCCATATTCCTCCTAAAAAGGATTGAAGTTGCTAAATAATGAGAGACCTTTCAGTTTTAGACGTCATATCATATAGAAAAATGCATACTAACACAAATCCTGTTACTCTTGCAATTTTCTAAGTTTATGAGAGCCATATTTATAATCTGTCCCTATTTATTTTAGGCTTTGTCCAGATTTCTTGCACTAAGGTTGCGGCCTTGAGGGGTGTGGTATGTTTGTGTGAGAGAAAGAGAGACAGTGAAATGCCCAAGTTAGAGTTAGCAGGTGGAATTTATTTTCAAGTGCATTTTCAAGGAACTGAGTTTTAAGGGAAGCGAAGTTTACTGCTGCTCATGCCAAGTCTATTTACAATGTGCAACTGTTTTGTTTAGCAAATGGTATCTCTATTGTGGTATAAAGTTTTAAAGCTATGTATTTACAATGTGCAACTGTTATGGTATCTCTATTGTGGTCAGTGGCGGCTGGTGGCTTCAAATCAAAGGGGGGCTGCAGAAGACAGCTGAATGGGTGGGGTCAATGGGAAGGGGGTGTGGCCAACTAGAAAGGGGAGGAGCTATGCTCAAAACCACAAAAACTAACTAAATACACTGCCCTGGGTGCCAAACAATCATTATGAGAGTCCAATCAAGACAAAATGAAGTGTAGAAGAATAAAAATATTTTAGTGCATTGGCTGCATGACTGCTTACTTAATATCTAGATGGAAACAAAAAGGTTGTGAGGCATGAAAAAATAAATTACATTTTAAATACTTTAATGGAATGCCAGTCAAAATCAAGTAGCAGTCAACTCAAACCAGTTCTTGCACTGCAGTTTTAATTATAATTTATATTCAGCTTTATTAAAGTACCAAGTAACATGCTGAAAGTAGAACTGTCTGATGCCCCCACTTGTAAAAAATGTTTCTTATCCAAAAAAAGACCTGCTGCCTGACAACTATCTACTTGTTTCATGGGGAAAACGTGTTCAAAGTAAAAAATGAAAAGCAAACAAGAAATAAGCTCAAGATATATTGCTTAAAAGGATTACTGTACACAATTGGCATTCTGTTTAGTTTACGGGTAAAACCTGCAGAGATGACTGGAAGTCTCAAAGTCTAATGAGCTTCTTAAAATAATGTAATCTGTCCTTTATTACAAATACTGTCATATGCATTTCAATACCCAAGGCTTATACATTATCTAGTTAA
This sequence comes from Protopterus annectens, assembly GCF_019279795.1. NCBI lineage: Eukaryota > Metazoa > Chordata > Ceratodontiformes > Protopteridae > Protopterus > Protopterus annectens. The sequence continues at coordinate 1,150,849,457 of NC_056728.1, forward strand.
GTATTCTCTACATGGCAACAACAGAAAGGCTTTCAATGTTGGCAATTCTTTAATAGTATGCTTATTAAAGCTTACTTGCATCTTACAATCTCAGCCAAGCTTACCTGATGGTCATTAAAGTATTGCTACTTAAACACAGAGCAACAGGCACTTTGAGTAATAAGCATAAATCAACAGTACAAAAAATATGACAGAAATCAGACCATTCTGCAAAAATCAAGGACAGATGAAAAGCCACTCTAGTACTTGTGTCTACCTTGGATGGGGGTGATACTCTGCACATTTACACTGCATAACTACTCCTTGCCTTGCTTCGACACATCCAGTGTCACTAAATGGGGAGTGGGGTGCAGAAGTATGTCACAATTTGAAATGTCTCTGGCTGACTGTGATGGCCCTGACACATTTGTCATACCTCTCAACCTCAGAGCAATAAATCTAGACAAAGCCATACAAAGAAGTGGGACAAAGGCCCAAAAATAAGGACAATTTTTAAATATTGCTCTTATAAACTTAGAAAGATAATAGAATAGGTCTTGCATTGGTATGAATTTTCTGAATGGTATGAAATCTGAAACTCAAACGTCTGTCATTATTTTCTAACTTCAGGCTTTAATGATTTGTCACTAATTTGCCAAAACCAATTTGCCAAAAGAAACACAATTTTATGAAAAATGGACCAAAAATGTGATGTAAAAATATAAAATAGCCACACAATACAGTTGGGAACCTGTCAAAGAAGGGGCACTTTAATATTAGTACTGCTAACTTGAGCAGCTGACAAAATAAAAGAATATTCATGCATTTCTGAAATAAAAGTAATCTATAACTCTGATTATTACAGTTATTTCTTAATTGTAAACCCTCCATGTTTTCTTCCAAAATTGCTATTTTGCAGAGGGATTACTAGGGGGAAGAACAACATTTTGAGCCAAAATCAGGGACAGTTGAGAGGTTTTGCTATGCCTAATTCTATAAAGCAATTTATTTGCATGTACCTCTCAACCTGTTAATGCAATAAATCTGGACAAGGCCAAATATATTGGGGGAACATATAAACAGTACTAAAAATTGCTCTTGTATGAACTGAGACAGTTGATAGAACAACAGGTCTTACTTTAGCATGCATTTTTCTGAAGGTTATGAAGTCTGAAACTCAGTGTGTCATTATTTAGTGACTTAATTCCTAAATGATTTGCCAGAAAACCACAAATTTTATGAGGAACAAACCAAAAATAAGAAGCAAAATCTATTCATTCTTTGAAAATCTGGACATTTGGGAGGTATAGTTCAGCTGGGTCTGTCTTTAAGTTTGCCACCCTTCCCCCTCACAAAATCATGGTTGAATGGAGCCTCCCCCTGCAGCCATTCCAATGATCCATTACTTGGCTATTTCACTCCATTTACCATAAACACTAATGTGCATACTGATTTACTTCTATGATGATTTGGACTTCATTTGAAAGTTTTATTTTGTATTTTACAGCACAAACACTAAGACATCTGCTAAACAAACTTAGCATTAAAACTTCTCTGCCCTTGAAACTCATATTAATTGAAACAGCATTGAAACCCACATTCAAAGAAAATACATTTTACCAGTGGCAGAACTGCCCAATTCAGAACATCTTTCCAGTAAACAATGAAACAAAATGCATGCACCCATAATGACAAAACTGCCCAGTTCAGAACATTTCCATCATAAAAGTCTACTCAAACTTCTACAGTCCACCATTATCAGTAAATATGCACAATTCTACAGTCCACCATTATCAGTAAATATGCACAATTCTACAGTCCACCATTATCAGTAAATATGCACAATCTCTGAAGAAGTAAAAAAGTTATCTAAATAATTCCACATTAAATAAATCTGTAACTAATGAAGAGGTTTGCTGCTAGCAAATACCTTTATATTTCATGGTTTTGTCGAAAAATAAAGTGTCTGATGCCCCTGAGGAATAAATTGCCTATATTACATTAAAAATGATAAGCTAGTAATATTGCAATAGGAAATGGATAGCAAACCGATAACAGGCTCATAGCTAGTATCTTAACTTTTTCAGTATGGCAGCATTCACCCCTTGTGGGAGTAGAACCAACAACCTTTTGCATCAAAAGCAAGTACACAACCTGTTGTGCTATTAACAATGTGAGCTGACTTAGCATAAGCAGCACTAAACTTCTCTTCCCCTGCAGCTCTCAGCTCCTTGTAAAATCTACATTGTATATAGTTTATTTGTTTTTTTGTTACTATACTAAGTTATTGTGTTATAAAATGAATAAAAGCATTTTGGAAAAAAATGCTATTTATTTTCATAAAGTCAGCAAATTCTACTCCGGCAAAGCATAATCCATCTTCAGATTTTAGCATTCTGGAATACCATGTGTGCTAAAAGAAAATAAGTGGTTGGTCATTTTTCAGGCCATATCTGCCAAACTGACTGAAGCTAGCTTGCTGAAAATGTCTTGTGTCGCTCACCACACATACCACAGCCTTTATGCTATGGATTAGTTGAAAGTAGCATATAGTGGATGGTAGCAAGTTAATATGAATGCAGAGGCATACGTTTTGGGACAGAATGTGCACAGCAGTGTGAAACTCTGAGTCAGGAATGTGTGGGTATAAGAATAATATGGTGGGGGGTGCACATGGTACACAAGGGAAGCTGTGTAGCACTGAGTGATGATTGTAACTGCAATATTCTAAATAGTTGACCTACAAAACATGAATGTGGTGGATTATATACTATGTATGCAGTTGTTGTACATCATAGTATTCTCTGTCCTCCATAGCATGGTGATCTTAAGAGTCTTTACACGTAAGTAGCAGGAATGTTGGGGTGCAGACCCCTTTTATCAGGGAAGCAAGGGAGATTGGACTCATCTTAAACACTTTAATAACATTTGTTGCTGAAACTGCAGTTCATTTTTTTGTGACTAGGAATCTGCATTTCCCATCTTGCCATTGTTACTGGGAGCCTGCTGGGTGATCCTCTAAAGTGTGACAATTGTGAGAATGACACTGTCCTTAAACATACAAACACTTTACAAACCATTAATCTTTTGTTCCTTTATTTATTATTTTACTATTTTAGCACCTTTCTCAATGCTACTTACCCAGCATTAGCTCAGTGCATCTCATAATTCTACAGATCTTCCTGCTTAGTGCAGCTCCCACCAAACCACTGACTACCAGCCATCCAAGATACCTGGGACATGGAAAGTGGAGGTTAGCTGAGCTCCTGCAGTGTCCTGTTTCCTGTTCATGAAGAGAATTTTTTGTTATGCATCCTAACCCCTCTGATATGCTGGGTAGTGTTATACAAAGGTGTGTGCTTGCCTACCTCACATTGCTAAAGTCATCCCTGCAAATGACTGCAGTCTCTATCAGAGCTCATATGCTTTGGGTGCTCCCCCAGTATGCCTTTATCTTCCTGCCTTCTGAGAAAAAACAGCAGGCCGTGACCCATGATTCCCCTCTCCCTAATCATCAGTTCCTTAAGTGCCAAGAGAGACAGTTCTATCCAAGTTATCTGAGTCATAGGCAGTGCTCCAGCATTCTGAGCTCAGGATCCAATCAAATCATTAACCTTTCTAAAACACACTAATAAGTTAACATATCAACCATATAGAATGTAAATGTTTTCTGCAAACTTCTACTCATCAGTTGTAGTACTCTTAGACTAAATGCCATCACATTTCTGTTCAGGAAACTATTACTGATACAGTTATGACATGAAACATTCCAGTAATCAAACAGTCTGTAGATTTATTTTAATTTTACAAGGCTACTCATATTATTACATGATCCATACATATATACACCATTTCCTAACCATATCATCCAAATTCCATATTCGTATTCTCATTTCCAAACTATATCAGGGGGAAATCTAAATAATTTTCTTCCTGACTGATTTCATCTGACAAGTGGATTGTAAAAATGTCATTGAGAGTTCAAGAGTATTGTGTTGTGAGACTGGCCTGATAAAGTTGTAGCTGCATGGCTACTTGTGCTTGCAAAAGCTAGATGTGGCCATATATCCTTATTGTCTGCCAGCCAGCAGAGAAGGAAACTTCAACAGCGCATATGTGAAAATACAGACACACATATATACCCATGCTAGTATCACTGAGGTCATTTGTGGATCTTTAGGATGTCCTGGGGGCTCATACATCTTTGCTTCCATCCTTGGAGGGGTGCTTTACATGCCTTACCCACTTCCCTGCCCTGCATCCCACACTTGCCACTTAAGTTTGAGGGCAGCTCCTTTTTTGGAAACACACTTCCCCTAAGAGAGCATCAGTGATGAGCACACTCCCACCCAGGATAGCTACTCCCATTTTTACCTGCTACGTCATCAGTTGCCCAAGCCACTAATCGAGTCTGGGCAAACTGGGCTGTAGTTAAGACTTTATTCCTCTATGCAACTGCAGTGGCCTGCAGATTACAAAAAATTTCAGCCAGATACCTGCCCCTGGTACAGCTGCATCTGCTGCTCATCATCTCCGGGGATCAATGGCTCTTTGTGGCCTGCACTGTTAACCCTTCCACAGGATTTGGATGCCCATCCTCCATGTGGCAGCTCCAACAGACATCTGAGCTGCTAATCAAACACAGGCCATTTGCCTTCATTCAAAGAGCTTATTTAACTATGTCAAAATAACAGACTTATAATCATACATTTAACATACCACTGAAAAGTTGTGTGGCATTTCACACTATGCTACCATGTGACTCTTTATTCTCTACATATCTGTACAACACATATAGCTCAGGTCACATTAGTAGGCATTTAAATTTATACTTCTGCTGTTCCGTACTTTTATAAAGAAGAATGAATCTACAATGAATCAGAAACAGAAGCTGATTTGGCAACAGCAGGCAGTCAGCTGAGAGCTATCAGACATCGCCTAACAAATTATTAAGAAATGAAAACACTGTAAAGCAATAATTATGGACTGAAGTAGCATAGCTGTTACATGACCGTTCTTTTCCATCATGAGGAAAATGTACATGTTTGAGATGTTCAATCCAGGTAACTATGCATTTTTCAGGCCAACAGAAGTTCCCATCCCATTGCACAGTAATCATTTAGTCTGACAGCCGAGGGTACATATGCACTATTACTTATCAACTGAAGTACAAATGCTAAGAAAATAAACTTAGACTCCAGGACGCTCTGCAGGTACTTCAAAGGGAATTTCAACACCAGAGCAGATCATCTCCGCAGAACAGACAATCTGAGATAGCAGAGAGAAGTTCAAATCATAAAAGTAGCACAGGAAATGGGAGCTCTGCTGTTTGTTGCCTGAGTGCAGATGCAGACACATACACACACACATGCACACACACACACACACACTCCTACCAGCCCTGCATGACCCAGACTAACCACACGCACACACACATTCCTACCAGCCCAACGATCAGCACACAGTCACACACACACACATTCCTACCAGCCCAACGATCAGCACACAGTCACACACACACACACATTCCTACCAGCCCAACAATCAGCACACAGTCACACACACACACATTCCTACCAGCCCAACGATCAGCACACAGTCACACACACACACATTCCTACCAACCCAACGATCAGCACACAGTCACACACACACACATTCCTACCAGCCCAACGATCAGCACACAGTCACACACACACACACTCCTACCAACCCAACGATCAGCACACAGTCACACACACACACACACACACACACACACACACACACACACACACACACACACACACACACCTACCAGCCCAACGATCAGCTCCTGCACGACCTGGACTAACCACACACACACACACACACACACACACACACACACACACACACACACACACACACACACACACACACACACACACACACACACACACACTCCTACCTGCACGACCCGCACTAACCAGCGACCAAGTAAACTCCATCTAAACAGCGAGCGACCACCAGATGATCACCTACCTAATCCTGCATGCGACCCGGCCGGTACATCCACGAGCCCAAAACGATGCTACTGCTACTAAATCCCCATCCACGAGCCCAAAACCAGCTACTTCCTGCATGCTGCTGCTGCTACTAAATCCTGCATGCTCCTTCACCAAACGACCGATCAGTACTCCCACGCACGCATTGTCTCACAAGTCCTGCGAGAGCAGCTCAGTCCTCTTATTGGCTCTGACTGCGGTTGAAGCAGTCCGGAGCTCCTCTATGTTGTGCGGTTGTCACCACACAGAATCATGGGTATTTCACAGCAAAGCTTGCTTTGTATGTAACTATCCGGACTGCTGGTAAGGCAGTCATGAATTTTGTGTTTCACAGATATTTTTTTTGTTTTTTTTTTATAGGTGGGAGGGCTGCAGACCAGCAGTCCGATAGGACGAGCCGCCCCTGATTGTGGTATAAAGTTTTAAAGCTATGTTAGTAGCACCACAAGTAGAATACTTGCATCTTAATGTAGAGGCTTGAAGTTTTATTCCTACAGCATGTACATTTGTATGCTGCAGTCCTGAGGATGTCCTCCTTTGGATGAGATGCCTAATAACTATGAACCTGTTTTTCAGCTTGCCATCCATCCATTTTCTATTGCAATATACCAGCTTACCATTTTTTTAATTTAACATAGGCAATTTATTCTTTGACGGCAACAGGCACTGAATTTGTAGATGAAACACTGAAATATACAGTTGTTTTCTAGCAACAACGTCTTCATTAGTTTCAGATATCTTTAATGTGGAATTATTCAGATTACTTTTACTTCAACAGAGATTGTGTGCATTGACTGATATTGATGGATTGTAATGAGTGGCATTTTATGGTTGAAATGTTCTGAATTGGGCAGTTTGTCATTATTGGTTTGTATGTTTTGTTTCATTGCTTACTGGAAAAATGTTCAAAACTATAAATTTAAAACACACTCAAACAAGTGTTGCTGTATAATACAAGGAAGGGATATAATTCAATTATATATTATATATTATAATTAATACAATCAGGTAAATCAAATAACGTTTGCATGGCCCTAACAGTGTGCAAAGAGCCTATTGCTTGAAAACAGTTCAAAGGTAAATAACCTGCCCCTGGCCAGATGCATTTTCTTTGAATGTGGGTTTCAATGCTGTTTCATTGAATGTGAGTTTCAAAAGTAGAGAAGCTTTAATGCCAAGTCTGTTTTCATTGTAAGACTATTGCTTTGTTTAGGTTTAGTAAATGTCTATCAGTGTTTGGGCTATAATGTTTGAAATAAAAGTTGTAAATTAAATCCAACTGCCTGTAATCATTGTAGAACTAAAGCATAAAACAGTATGCGCACAGAGATTTGAACAGTGTCTATGACAAATGGGGAGAAATAGCCAAGTAATGGGACACTGGAATAGCTGTGTGGGCGTGGCTTGGGGTGGGTGGGCTTGTGTGGGGCTGTGTTGGCAGGGGGCGGGGAGAGCTATGTGGGTGGGGCTCTGGGTTTGCACCCCCCTGCAAAAAATCCTGCGGGCTCCCTTGTTTCAATCTACAGCAGCAGACACCCATCAAACAAAGGTCAAGTGTCAGATTAACATTCCAATTTCAAATAATGATTTCCTCCCTGCTTGGTACTGCTGTTGTCTGCTTAACATTGAACAAACATGGCTGGCATTGTTGCTTGGGTTTGCACACTACCAGTAAATGTGATAACAGGAACTGGTGGGAAATCATTAGTTGCCATTGCTCTAATTTTGGTATTAGTGCCTTCTGTGGAAGGTTGGGTGCCAGGCTGGCAACTCGATACTGTACAACTCCACTGCCAATCATGAGCAGACAGGTGATCTGCTGTGGCAACCCTTAACCGGAAAAGCCAAAAGAAGAAGAAGAAGAAGCTCTAATTTTGGTATTAGACATGTCTGGCATTAGAGGGGAAGGTGCCCAGTTTAGGGCATAGAGGTGGGGTGTTCAGAAGGCCAAGATATTTATTAGACTTCTGGTAAATCTCCACAGCCAAAGGCTTCTGCAGGGGGGGACTATTCTGGCTCCCAGTATAAGTCTGAGGCTTGCAGTATTTTGGCACATGCTGTATCCAGTGTGACTGGTATCCTACACACTGAAGAACAGTGTAAGCACCATTTCAATGACCTACAAAGGAGTAAGAGGGATGCACTCAGTCAATGGTTGACTAATTTTCAAACTGGTGAAATCCCACTGCTGTGTAAGTATGCTAATATAAGAGTATTTTTAATACACAGAAATCCAAATATAGGCAAGACTTGTATGCATAATGTTCTTCTGTTCTTTCCACAGCTAATGCCGAAAAGGAGTTTAATCACCAGGCTCATGCTGATCAAATGGAGAGACTGAGGGAAGCAAGTGTTATGCATGCAGCACAAGAGAGGTATTATTGTATCTTTGAAAGTTAAAGATAGATTTTTAGGTTTTCTATACAGTTGTAGCAAATTTAGCATGCATATCCTAACTGTAAAAGCAAGTATGCTTACAATAGTCTGTAGCACAAACCAACCTTAGGAGTCAAGATTAAGACTGTAGTCAGAGGTTGTGGGTGCAAATAACATGAGTAACCACTATATAACACTGCATTCTTTAATAACATTACACAAATTAAACTCCAAACAGGTGGCATAAATGCTATGCTCTTAACTATAATCTGTATAATTGGACCAATCATATGTGCAATATATGTGCATTTCAAGGATTACTTTGAGCAAGGCCATGGAATGTATCATCGTGGAACTCATAAACAAAGACATTGGTAATCTCCAAACTCTGGACCCTACCCAGTTTAATTTGGAAAAGGCAGATCATGTCTCCTAAACCTGATTGACTTCTTTGAAGCAGTCACCAAGCCATAGATGAGGGTAAAATGGTTCACACAGCTTATCTAGATCTCGCCAAGGCTTTCGACACCATCCCCCACTCTGGAATTATAGATAAGCTCACTAAACTAGGTATAAATCCCTATGTCACAAGATGGGTTGCCAACTGGCTCATGGACCGAACCCACACTGTGAAAGTAGCGGATTCCAAATCCGACTTCAGACCAGTGACAAGTGGAGTACCACAGGGTTTGGTCCTGGGTCCTCTCCTGTTTGGTATCTACTTCTCTGAAGTGCAGGCTAACACAGAAGGTCTTTGGCTAACAAAGTTTGCACATGACTGCAAACTAGGGCCATAATCGCAACTCCTAACGATGTGGACAAACTACAAAAGGGCCTCACTGAGACAGATACCTGGTGTCAAAGCCATGGCCTGAAGCTCAATGCCAAAAAGTGTATTGTCATCCCCTTTGGTAAAAACTCTGTACCCATGAATTACCACATAGCTTGCTGTCTACTTAATGCCGAATATGTGATAAGAGACTTTGGGACACAGGTGGACAGTAGTCTCTCCTTTGATAATCACATCACCACAGTGGTCAGGAAATCCTTCTACGTGGCTCATCTCATCACGAAAGGATTCTCATCCAGAAAAAAAGAGGTCATTGCTCCCCTCTACTCATCACTCATTAGACCCATTATAGAGTACAATGCCCCTTTTGGTATGTACCTCACAAGACATCTACAACAACTGGAAAGACCACAGAAATACCTCACAAAGAGGATTACTGGCCTCAAACAGATGCCCTACGCAGACCGTCTCAAAAAACTACAGCTTTACTCCATCGCATATCGCCTACTCAGGGACGATCTCTGCCTAACATATAAGGCTATGTCAAACCCAGAGCTGTTGGACATGCTCCATTTAAAGAAATCCCAATCCTTCTGAGCTACACGCTCTAGGGACCTAAACCTTGTCACCATAATAAACAGAACATGCTGGAGGGATAGATTCCTGTCCCAGAGACATCCCATACTCTGGAACAGACTACCTATCTATATCAAACAGAGCTCCTCATTAGCACTCTTCAAGAAAAATCTTGATGAGTGGATGGGAAATGGGAAATTCACCCCAGGGATCACTTCTGTGGCTCTGCTCGACAGGGGCACAGGAAAATAATTTTCTTGGGTGGCGAAAGCCAGGGTACATTTTTTGGCTAGGCTTATATAGGCCCTAGGGCCCAATAGCCTAGTACTTACCTATGAACCTATGAACCAATCTGTAGTAGTTTTAGTGTGTAGTTGTTAGGACATATAATTAAATGCAATATTTCAAATAAAATACTTGTATAACTGTGATAATGCATTGTGTGTCACATATGATAGTAGTGATTGTATCTCTTTTTTCTCTTACCCCGACCCTTAGCTCTTTTTTTTATTTTCTATTATGTGTCTTCAAAATGTCTCCATGTCATCCATCTGTAACAAATCATTAAATACTTTACAGCACAGTAAGGTAGGTCAACCCCATTGGATCAGCCTGCCCCTGCTCCACTGGTTCCAGCACCAATGCCTAGCACATCTGAGACCCAACCTGGCAGTACTGTCTCTGCTGCCTCTGCATTACCTGCTCCCTCAGGTAGCACTGTCCCAGCAGCTGGTGCTGTGATACCCTGCAGGAGTAGTGGCAGAGGTGGGGATTTCATCATCCCCCAGGAGATGCCAGGGTTAGTGCACAGTGTTGTGCACAGAACCATTGGTGTACACCTATGCTGGATGGAAAGGCTGCTCTCCCTCATGGTACAAAGGAGGAGAAGACGTCAAGCACTCCAACTGCCAGCAGAGTAAAAGGACTGTGATGACAGACCTTTGGATGAGGACTAGATTCTCACTGTCTCCATGTTTGATGGTCATGAGCATGGGTTGTCTCCTCCCTCACCCCAATCACACCGTCCCCCAGTGTTTTGTGTCCCTCACTGTCCCTGTGTCTTATCTTGTTTGTCTTGTTTGTTTGCATTTGCTTCTTCACCTACCCAACTTACCTGACCCAGAAATATCAACGTCCCTTACCCAGCATTATTCTCTTACTGAATTAAAAAAAAACGGTACCGTCCCACAAAAAAAGAAAAAAATTTCAACGTCCCTTACCCAGCATTCCTCTCTTACTGAATTAAAAAAAAAGGGTACTGTCCCACAAAAAAAAGAAAAAAAAAAGATTTTCCCATGCATAGTTCTCCATTTTGCACGTCTTTTCTTGACACACTTGATTCGGTCCAATTGGTTATCCAACATGATTATATTATTGTCACAACTATTTCTGAGGTGACAGTCCAAATTCAGTTAATATTCTGCACATTTTTTTCAGTTGACATTGTTGAAGAAATGGATAGCTATGGTTCTTTCCCACCTATCTCCTGCACATTGCTGTATTGCTTTCCCTTTGTTCTTCCCCAGCTTGCTCCCCATTTCACCACTTTCCTATCTACCCATTTTAACACCTATAATCTGGCCAAAAACTGGAATCACACACACCACACATAAGTGCCAAAAAAACAATGGCTCCCTTTACTTTTTGACCTGCATGTTTGCGTGGAGTTTGGTATAATGTACCAATATAAAGTGACAGGGAGCAACTCCACAATGCTGCAGTTTAACTCCGCCAATTGCCACTTAACCCCACTAAGCTAGGTCAACACACAGTAACACATGCTAAATGTACTATAAAGAATAATGTCATTGCATTCTCACTGTTTATTTAAAAGTATTAGACACACCTGGATTCAAACCTGGTATCATCTGGGATCACAAAGAAATGTGTTAATGCATTTACACTTGCTGACACAGAGTGAGCTAAGCAGCAAGTGTGTTTCATACACTCAATACTAAGTCTCAGAATTTTAGGAATGAGACCTGTGTTTGAGCACTCCTTAACTACGCACAAACAGGGAAAGTAGTGGAAATGTGTATCTTGCATGCACAAACACTTTGCCTGCCATAGTGCAAATGTGCTACTTGCTGTTGCACTATGCAAAGTAAATAGCATGTATTAGTGCTGTTTACTGTCCATTTACTCTTCGTGCCATGAAACTATATGTGGAAACATAATGAAATGAAGACCTTATCTAAGAATATATTACATATTTACAATTCACCCAGGTGTTACCTCCCCCATGCACAGCAATCCTAGTCGCTCAGTAGTTGTTCACAACTATATCAACTATACTACATAAAGAAATAACAAACATTGTGTGATATGTAATGCACCTCACTCTGGTAACATGCAGAACTTGAACTATCTTCAAAGTTAAACATGCCTACACATCCATTTCATGCAGGCCTTCCAACATCTTCTCTCCAACATCCACTGCTGATGTCATCCACTATAAGTTGAACTGCAGCCTTGTAAAAGTCAGACTTGTGCTGTGGCACTTATGTAAAGTACTGAGCTCTGTAGTCTGTGTATTTAGATAGGTAAAGGGTTCTGTTCTCACTGCAGTTAGCTGGGTTGTGTGTGTGTGTGTGTGTGTGTGTGTGTGTGTGTGTGTGTGTGTGTGTGTGTGTGTGTGTGTGTGTGTGTGTGTGGCTATCTAGCCAGAGGAGCATAAGTGTGTATCATACAGTTACCACTCCAATGCCATGGATTGACAGTATTTTGACACTTGCACATGCCTAGACATCCATTTCATGTAGGCCCCCCAACGTCTTTTCTCCAACATTTATTGCTGATGTCATCCACTATAAGTTGTCCTGCAGCCTTGTAAAAATCAGATTTGTGCCATAGCACTTGCATAAAGTACTGATGTATGTAATCTATGTACTTAGATAGGTAGGGGTGCTGTTCTCACTGCAGTCATCTGGGGTGTATGGGTGTGGTGTGCACTTGCTTGACATTAGAGAGAGCCTTTTACACCAGCATGTGGGACACTGCTATTATCATATTCTCCTCAGTAGACACTGCTGATGTCATCAGCTCTATCTGATTTGTGGATGCCCACTATTTCCACCAGAGCAGACATCACTACATCTTATACGATACAGATTACAGTGACATAGCTTTCAGTCTATCCACATATGTCATGGCATGGTTCATAGGCTCTCTTTTTTTCTTGGTGAGAAACCCTTGTGGTTTCTCCAGCTGCTGCAGGTGTCTGGTGAGGTACATGCAAAAGGGAGCATTATACTCTATTAGTGTTCTGATGAGGTTCAACTACAGTGCTGTTATATAATCCTCAGATCTGAATACAATGACATGACTTATGATGTACACAATGTAGCCTTTCCATACCATTGTGAACACTTGGTGATCAAGTTCAGATTGCTATCTACATGTGTTCCAATGTCTTGCACTAGTGGGTTTCAGCATAAGGGGGATTGTTGTCAATACTGTAATTAGCAGAGAATTCCACTTTGCAGGAGGACAAAATCAATACACATTTTTGCACTGATTTGTAGACTGTGTGACTTTGTCACTAATTATTTGTCTGTGTTAGCCCCTCCTGTAGTATGTTATCATCAATGGTGGACTCTGCTGATTCTTGCATATTGGGTGCAATCACTAACTTGGTAAGCCAAAGACCATATACTTTAGCCTGAACTGTCAAGAAATAGATCCCAAAACAGTAAGGGGCCAAGCACAGATCCTTGCTGTATGCCAGTAGTGACAGCTCTACTGTTACAGGATGATTCACCAACTTTCACAGTATGTGTTCTGTCAGTGAGCCAATGGGTTACCCATCTAGTGACATAAGGGTTAATCCCCAGCTGAGAGAGTTTCTCAATGATACCTGAGTAGGGGATTGTATAAAACCCTAGGCCAGATGAAGATAGGCAGTATGCACTGTCTTACCTTCATCCAGGCCTATCACACAGAATCAATGGGCTGTGACATTTTCACAGATCACCTATGGTGTAACTCAGCACATACACCTTCATGACATGGTTGAATGCACACGTCAAGACACCCTCCACATGAACTATGTTCCCGTAGAAGGATGTACAACAACATGCATCCATCTGAGTTGGGGGGACAGCATCTGATGCTTTTGTGTATAGACACATCCTGACTCTCCTCATCTGTGACGTAGACCAGCATATCATCATGGACCTTTCCTAAATGGACAATAGTAATATCCCAGTTGTGTGCAACAGGCCTGTGTGAGTTGTTAATGCTACATCATGTCTGTTACATCTTATAGATATCCACAAAGAGGTCATCATGGGTATGCATGATGACAAAACTATTATCCTGTTGAATTTGATCAGGCCAAGGCATTTGAGACAAATCCGCACTGACATATTCAGTCAACACTATCAGATGTGGCCATAAACAGCTATATCACCAAGTGGGTAGATGAGTGGATCATATACCTAGCATCTAAATATTTTGAAATGTATGAAGTAACCTATATCTCAGGTCCAGTGATCAGGTCCATACATCAGGGCTGTCTGCTAGGCCCTTTCCTGTCCATTATTTAAGTGACAGACATCACAAATGGCATACGTATCCTGTGTCCAAATAGCTGTCTGAAGGACTACAGATTGTTGGCAATCACTGATTCCAAATGAGAGAGCAGTATAATACAAACAGAATCAAGACACAGCAAAGATTGTTGCCACATCCATGACAACACAAGATGAAACAAAAACATGGGGGGATTTGTTATATCATGAAAAAAACAAGTAATCTCCGTGGTATCCCCAAAGTCTCAAAACAACCCACTAAAGTGTAGTGGGTCTAAAAACAAAGCAGTGTAAGAAACTTCTCTGTGTGGAAGATTTTCAGTCCATATATTTCTAGTTAATCACTGTATATTAATCAGATCAGACGATAGTAGTAGAAGTAGCGAACGTAAACTCGTCAAGTCAAAAGTAATAATACAAAATATATAATTCTACAGCATTACTAAGTATTCGAAAGTAATCCAAGCAAGGCAGGCAGTCTGTTTCCAGTCGAAAATCCTTTATTAAGTACACAGACAAGCGATCCAAGTAAAACAAAAATAGAGTAATAATTTCCTCACAAGCTTTCTAAATATATATATACTTTTTATCAGGCATGGGAGTGGTTTATTGTGCTGTAAAACAAAGTGTTATTGGTACACATGTTAAATTCACATCCCTTCCCCATCAGTGTGACATTCGAGCTGGTCCTGCCCTACCTAGTAGCTGTCATAATAATATATAGCCCTAATGTACTTTAATGGTACATCTTATTTAACCAAATTATTAAGTAGATTATTAAGTCTGTGATTTTATACAAGGCAATATACTACATGGCTGGAAATATATCAACCTTAGTTCATTTTGCGATCAAAAATTATATATAAATATATACATATACATTTTGCAAGTAAAAATCAGTTTCTATTTTCATAACCTATTGTTAACAATGATCGCTTTCTAGACTTCTTCAGGTCTGTGTACAAGAACCCTAAAAACCTATATAATTGTATAATTAGTTAGTATTGTTATTACCATCATTTTGAATAAAGTGGAAAAAAGAGAACCAGAAAAAAAAAATAAAAATATATGTATGATAATGGAAACAAAATATACACTTAAATTTCAAATGATTTAAAATGGTATTTAAAACCAATTTGTAGAAAAAAATAAAATAAAATACAATTAGTCATGTAAACAATGTGGCAATTTTCTAAGTTCCAGTGCACTTTTAATTGAACAGTAGTAGTGTAGTCCAGGCTTTCTAAAAGAGTTCAGCTTTAATTGCCACATGAGTTCATGTTTCTCCAGAATATTCGGGATGTCTCCTTCAAGATCACCCATGTCTATGCGATCCAGGATCTGGAACTTAAAACCTGTGTGTCTTTTATGAAGAGAAAGGTGTTTGGCTAGTGCATTATTTTTACATCAAGAGCGGATTTCTGACAGATGACATGAAATCCTTCGCTTGAGTTTATTTACAGTCTTGCCCACATAGAATGCATTACATTCATTGCACTGTGCCCTGTAAATTACTTTTTTAGTGTTACAGTCACCCCCTGCACTGGTTTTAATGATCTTCTTTAAATAAGGGCAATAAAAACTATCACCTTGCTGTATAAATATACAAAATGTACAATTAGTTTCATATCTTTTAGTGCTTTTCTCACATGGTCTAGGTTTAAATTCAACAAAACTTCTAATATTCCTGGCCTTCCTATAAACAAATGATGGGGCTTCACCTAAGATGTTAATCAGCAAAGGGTTTCCTGGGACAATGTCCCAGTTTTCTTCAATAATATTTTTGATACTGTGATAATCCAAAGTGTATGTCAGGATGCAGCTATTTTTGCATTTGTTATTCTCTGTGGGATTACTTAACATTTTTCTACTGGGGAGGTACTACTATTAGACACTCACAAGGTTAGAGTTGTGTTTGACCTGACATATTGCTTCCCTTGCTTGCAGATTAGAATTTTAATAAAAGCATTTAAGCCTGACATTGGCTTGTCTTATTCTTCAATGTCTATTTATAGTTGTGCAGTTATTCCCTTTCTCCAAACATGAACATATAAAATCCCTTCTCTTTTCCTTTTGCAGTTTTTTTCTGATTTGTCATTACTAATTTGAGAAGTTTATTTATTTAATTGCTTTAAATAGTGGTGGAGTACCATAACAACACAATATTACATAACTCTGCAATTTCAGATGAGAGGCAAATTAATTCTTTATTTCAACATGCTTGCAAAACAAAGACTTTCACACTTTGTTACTCACTTGATGAACATAACAATGGTAGCATGAAGTTCCGTACAACCCTGTAGAAGAGATGGATCCATTAGGTTCATGTATCCTGTTGTTATGTTGCCTTAAACCTCCATCTTTGTTTTGTTTGTACTGCAGCTGTTCATAAGCAGCAATACATACTTCTAGTCACTGGTTCAGCTTGTGAGTATTAAGCCATTAACTTGCTAAGGTTGATATTTGTCTCTAGCCTGCACTTCATTCAGTACTGTTTGGGTTGCTGTTCACCTGTGCTTTTGTGCATTTAGGAAACATGTGACATACACTGGCATTAGATGGACTTTCCAATGCCTGAAAGCAGCAAATTTTAAAAAAAAATCAGAAAAAATGTAATACAGTATAATATAATAAATAATGTGGACATATTTATGCTTTTGCTCATTCAGTGAGAGACCAGCTACACTGATATATAGCAAGAGTCAAAAGACTGCAACAAGTCACTGTAACGTCTGATCATCTGTGACATCCTTACAGATACCAGCAACACTTGGAGGATCTCATAGCAATGGCTCTGCAAGAGACTGTTGGGGAATGTGACTGCAGACATAGCCTTGGCATGTGAAAATATCACTCATAGTATCATTAGATGCCATCTCATATCCGCGATGGTTTAGCAGTAGCATTGTTGCCTCACAGCAAGAGATTCTCCTGTTCGATTCTCAGCTGGAGTGCGGGGAGTGCCTTCTGTGTGGAGTCTGAATGTCCTCTCCACGGTCGAGTGGTGTTCCGAAAGACATGCCTGAATGGGCGTGTCTTCATTGAAGGTTGGGCATCGAGCTGGCAACTCGGCACTGTAAAAACCTACTGCCAATCATTAGCGGACCGGAGTTCCGCTGTGGCGACCCCTAATCAGGAAAAGCCAAAAGACAAGCAGCAGCAGCAGCATCATTAGATGCCATCTCACCAGTACTGTTACCAAAAACACAGGCTGGCATTGAGTTTTCATGTTACAGCTTTCTGACAGTCTCTCAGTGCTGGGACCAGGCAGCTTCTTAACTAGTTACACTCAGTTTGTAATCACTCTAAACTCTGTCAGCCATGCCTGATGCTGATGCTCATTACAGGAATGTGTATCTTAAAGGTACAAACCAGACATTATCCTTAGGGTACATGCAGTACTTATGACTGTACCACACACCGCACAACACAGATACATGAATAGAATAACTGTAATACAATGACTAGTGCAGGAGACAGCCTTGCCAAGAGCGATGCAAATAATGATATCCCTGTGCATATATGTAAGAGTTCAGAGCAAGCAATAATAAGCAATGCATTACAGTGGAGCCATGAGACATCATTTTCTTTGTCTTTGAGAAATGTGTAATGCTTCTCAAATATCTTATAAAGCAATAGTGGCGGGAGAAGCAGTGATCACCCTGAAATCTGATGTGACAAGTGTCTGCAAAAAGGCATTTATGATGTCCTGCATGGGTCATAACTGCCATCAACACCACCACCAGTGTACTAAAGGTTATGCCTTTTTTCTCTCTGCAAGCCTCCTATCCTATGCGCATGCTTCCTGTAGCCCTGTGCCCTGTGGCTGTTGGTGAAAACTCCTGAGTATGCCCACGTCCTCTAAAGGCCTAGTATTTGTACAGCTAGTAAGCTTCTGCAAGTGCATGAAATACATTCCTTCCTAAACTGGGTGAGTTTATACACTTATCTTTGTGGTGGGCTTCATGTAACAATACAGCTAATAGGATTAGAAAATGTCAGTTTTTCTCTCTTTCGCTATGGAAGGAGTGTACTTATCTGTGACAGGGATGATACCAGATTAAGGTCTATACCTGGAAATCAGTTTGAGTCAGGACAGATGAATGATGCATCTCATAGTTCACGTTCTGTATATGGACAGAGGAAGAATATACTGAACTTTGTTAAGATTACCCATAGGGGATAGATACACAATTACTGTGATGACACCTCACTTCAAGGGAAGAACAAGCAATATCTTATTAGAACATGTCCAATCTTTATATAATAATACAAAGGAAACCTGACATATTCTTACTATGTTATTTATTCTGTGACTTAATCATTTCATTTTTAAAGGCACATTGCATTGATGCTTCCATTAGCCCCTTAACAAATGGCCATCAGATACAAGCTCATTAGACTTCTCAACTGTCCCTATTTTCTAGCGACAACCTTGACCTTTCAAATTCTTGTTCCATTCCTACTTATTTTTTAGTTTATTCCAAATACTGTTGGTAAAAGATGGGAACTTTGTGTATTATACGTCTCTGTGGGAAGAGCACATTACTAGAAAAATGAAAAGTAATGACAATAGTCAGTGAAGAAGCATGAGGGGAAACCCACAAAAGCAGTTAAAATAAAAGTGATAAGCAGGATGTAACTAGCGAGAATAACTAAAAACAAGGTTGATGAGTACCTCATTTTAATCTCCATACAGATTAAGTGGTATCAGTTTATATTTTTATACATGATCAGAATATACCAATGTATAATGTATTACATGGGACATTTAGTAGTGTGAAACTTATAAAGAAAAGGTAACCAGTCAGATGCATAATATGCTGAATTGAGTGTACTTACCTCCACTTAAGGATAAAAAGTATTATCCAATGAAAGAGTCATGGGTATTCAAAATGTTGTTTAAGAAAGATTTGTAAGTAGGAAATGGTTAATATGAAGAACATAATCAGCAAATATGTATGAAATCAGTAGAAGTGAAGCAGGTAGGGATTAATAGCACAGATTAATTTACTGAAGATATATAATTCCTGTATCTACTAGCTACCTTTCTAATTTTACAGCCTACTGTACAAACAAGTATATGATAATGTACACTTCTTCTACTTCTTTCAGCTTTTCCCGGTTAGGGGTCGCCATAGCGGATCATCTGTCCGCTCATGATTGGCAGTGGAGTTTTACAGTGTCGAGTTGCCAGCCCAATGCCCAACCTTCCACAGAAGGCACACACACGCACACACTCACACCTAGGGCCAATTTAGTGTGTCCAATCCACCTCAGCATGTCTTTGGGATGTGGGAGGAAAACGGAGCACCCGGAGGAAACCCACGTGACCACAGGGAGGACATGCAGACTCCGCACAGAAGGCACCCCAGCCGAGAATCGAACTGGAGAACCTCTTGCTGTGAGGTGGCAATGCTAACCATTGCACCACCGTGGCCGCCAGGGATAGATTTGAAAACAGAAGTCACATCTAATAATTCAAAATATAATTCATATATAAATATCCATCCATATTTGCTATATACATAGTAAGTCATAAAACAGCATTGGAGGCACATAGGTTTATTTAAAAAAAAAAAAAAAAACAAGAAAAATATAACCACTTAGCTTTTCTGAGTCAGTTCTTCAACTATTTAAATTATTTAGCGTACCTTATAAGCAAATCTGATAGTCGACAGATGTATCTGTACCACACAAGCTCAGTCCCACACAACCCTCCCAAAGAGAGGCTGAAAATTAAAAGCCACAGCTGCAGACCTTGCCAGGCCTTTCTTTCATCTCCAAAGACAAAATCCTCACCTGAACTTTCCTCAGCCTACTTTGACCCTAGAAACCTAATGAGAAGTCAAAGCTCAGTTCCACAAATCACTGGGCAAGACCCCTTCTCTAAACCATGATGAACGTCTGACTTAAGGAATGAACTGTCATACTTTAGCCTTCTGAGCTCCATCATTTTATGCTAGCTTAACTGACAATCAATATTCTGGCCAATGCAATTAGTTCCCTAACTAGATTGTTGTGAAAACTTTACAGGCAGAAGGCACACTTAAAGCAATATATCCCACTCTCCACACATAGTACATTACAACTAGCCCCCTCCCAGCAGAGAACCACTGGATATGGACTTATATAGACGGAGTGAAAGGCCTATAGAACCCATCAGCATTTCCATTAGTCAGCCTTGGCCCATGTTTAGCAGTGTACTGGATGGGATGGAAGGACAGATCCCAGCAGCATAGTTTTGTAGTGCCATCTTCTTGTTTATTTAGCCATTGCAGTAAGGCATAATCAGTTAGCAGGCTGAAGCGTCTACATAACAACTAGTTCATAAATAAACAGAAGACTCACTTCATGCCAAACACTCTCACTATATGGCTGAATACATCTTTTCTGCATTGCTTAACTTTTGATTGGTATAACATATATGGTGTTCCTCACCTTGAATATTTAGGGCCAACACTCCCCCTAAACATATCTCTGATGTATCTTTATACAGGGTAAGTTTCTTAGCAAAATCAGGAGTTATTAACAATGGTTTACAACCTAATATTCTTTTCTCTGTCTTCCTGAAGACATCATTGCATATACACAGGAGATTTTCTTTTTATGAGATCTAACAAAGGATAGGCAGTAGGTCCTCAGTTAGATACACATTTTCTATTGAACTCAGCTAGTTCAAGAACATTCTTCAGTTTTTAGTGGATGTTATAACCCAAGATTTTATGTCTTTGTTTTATCTAGCTGTTGTTTTTACCACCCCTTCCCATAAGGTATTGCAGAAATTTGGATTCCACCACACCTAGCTTATTCTGCTAACATTTGCGATCAAGTCCACCTATCACATAGTCTAACATGGCCTGCACTTGTGAGACATCCATTCCTCTAAGTAGATGACCCAATCATTTAGGTTTGTAGTAGCATAGCATGAGTGGAGCTCCAGGATTTTATCCATCTGTCTCTAAAAGGTGGCTAGAGTGCCTTGCAGGCCAACTGGTAGCACTATGGACTGAAATAGACCTTCAGAGATTATAAAGGCTACATTTTATTTATTGGAGGAGAAAGTAATAGGATCTTAGGATCATAGGAGGTTACTAGACTAATGAGCTTAGACTAGGCTAAAGTCTTAGAGACTTTTTTCACCCTAGACATTCATGCCCCAGTTTTCCCAATTATCAATACTCAAGGGCTAAAATGGCTTTGGTATATGCCTGTGACTCAGGGCATCTACAAACTGCCCCTGTCCAAAAAGGCCACAGGCATCAAGCCAAGAGTAAAGTTGTGATTTTCTATCTATTGATCCAAACTGCATTTAAATAGGTTTAGGGAAGAGCTCTGTTACACATGAATGGGGAGTTTGTCCCACAGAAGGGAATATATATCTGCCAATACTGCTTTGATAAGTCAAGTGTTGTTGAGTAGCTGGCCCCTCCTAGGTCCTATATCAACTCATCAATTCTGGGCATTGGATAACTGTCAAACTATGAAATGCCTTTTAATTTCCTAAAGTTATTATCAAACAAAATACTTTTATCGGGCTTGAGAACAAGCATTATTGAATGGGCTATTCCATTTATATTTTGACTTTTCTGTTTCCTACTTCTTTACATTTGATAAGGATTCCTCTAACTGTACTTCAAGCAGGTAGTCTCTGGTCTGTCTTAATGAATTTCAGCTTGCAAGCTATGCACAGAACTTTCTACTTTAATATATTAATGTAGGGGGTTTGCTCTATCTTTCCGTTTCCAAGCTAACTGTCTTTGTAGATCACCGCATTTATTTTTCCAAAAACTTCAAATG
The DNA here is from genome assembly GCF_019279795.1 of Protopterus annectens. Taxonomy (NCBI): domain Eukaryota; kingdom Metazoa; phylum Chordata; order Ceratodontiformes; family Protopteridae; genus Protopterus; species Protopterus annectens. The sequence continues at coordinate 1,150,871,536 of NC_056728.1, forward strand.
GCCCTTGCTACTCACCCAGACATTTGTTCACCATGGCAGTACTATTACTAATATCCGATACCCTGGTTAAATTCACTAACCTGGGTATTCTTATTTTAAACCCATTGCATCTCTTGCGTTTTCTGCATGCGCTCCTTATGAATGACCAGCCTAAACTTGTCCTGTAAAATAATATATTTTATAATACATTCACTTGCTGTCTTTTCCTCTTCTCAAGCTTTGTTAGCAACATCAAGCAAACTGGTGGAGTGTCTGCCTCAGAAAAGTTCAAATAAGGTATATCAAATTGAGGCTTGCAGCACATCTCTCAATTTGAAACAGGAAGTAGAGTAACAACTGGGCCCATTTCTTACTATCTTGGCCAACTTTTATTTTTTGTTGAATCTCTCTACTAAAGCATGGTTTTATGGGTGCTGCATTGAATTTTTTACTGCTTAACTTCAAAGTATTGGCACCGTTGATACAATATGCTAGACATGCAGGGAATGCCTTGGCCAGTAAGTATAGCGCTAGAGATACCCACACCAGAGAATAACAGTACCAGATCTCTACCAATAGCTTTGGATTTAATGTTTCATTATGTTATGACCTCTGGAAATTATGTGACATAGTCCATTATTATTATTATTAGTATCTGCTAATACCCATTACTAAGTCAAAGTATGTTTAAAGTTCATGAAATTAGTATTGTTTCAATCTTTGATATAAGCCAAAAGTGCTCTTTGCAGCACCTACATTGTTCCCAGTACTGACTCCTTCTGCAATTCATATGGAGTTGCATGAATTGGTAACATATCTAAGTATGACTGTAAATTCTTTTTTTATAAGACCCATTGCTTCTGCTACTATTAGAACTGTCTGGGTATCCTTCTTGCACATTGCCCTTGCTTCTGCCTGCAAATTCTGGTGTCTTATGCCTTTGTATCTCTCTGTGTGTAAGGAATTTCAGTGACCAATGCTTCTTTTGTTTTCTTGATTACTATATTTGGTTTTCTTGGATCTATTTTTGAACTGTTGGTAATGGGTGGTCCTATGTAATATAAACTTTATCATTTTCTATAATACCTTATGGCTCATGTTTCCAGTGTTTTTCATTTACTTCAGTATTATAATATTTGCACAATCCCCAATGCAACAATGCAACAGTCTTGCCACATTATTATGCCTTTCAGTATACAGTTCTTCTGCCATTACTATATCACAACCAACAACAAGATGTACAACTGTTTTCTGTTCTGTTTTACAAAACCTACATTTGTCTGTTTTCCCACATTTTCACTGGACTATGTTAACCAATGTGTACATAGTCCATCATCCTGTGCCACCGATATTAACTTTTCATCTTGTGGTTTAAATTCACCTCACCTTAACCATTCCTGTGTTTGATTCTGATCAATATGAGGTTGCTCCAAGAGTTTTCTATACTTGTAACCATATTTATGCATTTTTCACATTTCTTGCCTTCTCATCTAATCCTTCATCTTATATTCTTTCTTCTATTTTTTTGGCACATTCAGTTGTTGCCTGATTATGTGCTTCTGCTAATGTTAGCAGTGAAGTCATCTTAGACTTCTCCTTATATTTTAAAACTTTCACTATGTTTGGGTCTTGTGAGGTCAACAGATATGTATGCAGTCCTATGATTGAAGATCTATACATGTAATCAGTTTTGAGGAGGCCCATACTTCCTTAAGAACAGGTAATATATAGTCTTGGCGTACACTAATTTTTATAAATTATTTGATAAGCATGAACCACTCTTCTTGGTTCCTGTCCAACTGATCCAACACTTTTTGAGGCCAGTCACTCACTCCAAAACTATAAGTTATGACAACAAGACCAAATTGTTTTTTAGCTTGGACTTTGTTTCTAGATGTCAGTGCTATTTTCATTATTAGTTTTAGTCTTCTAAAATATCCCTTCATGATTATTATTCACATTTATTTGTGTTTTATTGCTGATCCTTAATCAAGTCGCAAATACTGATACACTCCCTCTTGCACAAGTTCTTTAATATAACATTCCTTTCCCAAGCTGATATTTTCTTGGTGGTGCAGCTTTCCTGCATTAAAGGTTGCTTTTGCAAATTATCAAGATCAAATGACATTCTTATATCATCCAAAAAAATTTTGACAACTTACAGTTCTGCTTTCAGTTCCTCTTCTGATGAACTATACAATTTTAAATAATCAATAAAACGAAGAGGAGAAATCTTTATACTTTGTTTTTTTTTCTGGGTGCCAAATTGTAACCATGACCTAGTTTGTTAATTATGAATTGTGTGATTACAGCATACTGAAAACTCAAACCAAATTTAAATGAAGGAGTATATTACTGCACACACAATCAGTTGTAACAATAAAACTTTAAAAAAAAAAAAAAAAACACTACTCATTAAACAGACACTTGTTTATTTAAAAAGTAAAATTCATAAACCATCCATTGCTATTCATTTGGAGTAATAAACAAGTCCATAGTCAACATTTAATCTCATCATTTCATCATTAGTTCAGTTTTCACACACAACACTACTACCACACTACCGGGTCCGCATTACATCTGTCCATTTACCTTTCACCAATGAAAAACTCTTCTGCAAAATGTTGAGGGTGGGTAATATAAAAAAACCCAATTACAGGATAGTGTATTTCGTCAGGGCCCTTCTTTGAAAAGCTTCAGCCACTTCTCGTAGACAGCTTAATGGGTTAAGGGCAAGACAAAATGAGCAGTGATGACAAAGTCATCCTGGAATATCCCCCTTTGAATTTTTATCCTTGGAATAATAATTTGTCCTTTATCATGGCTTAAATGCAAAGTGGTTTGCCACTGTTTCATGGTTGCTGTAATGTAATCGATCAGTGTAGGGTGTATCTTATAAATTTTTAGGCATTTGTTTATCCATGAATATGGGATACTGTCAAATGCTTTTTGTAGTCTATCCATGTCATACTTAGATTCTTCCCCTTTTTACAGTTCTCCATTATGACTTTGTTAAACAACAAATGATCCTTTGTTACATATGACTTTTTTGCTATCCTTTTGTTCTATTGCCATGATTGAGTTATCTCCTAAATGACTATAAACTCTGTCAGCATCAGTTCCAGTGTATATTTTATACATTCTCAGAAGGTAAGTTATTGGTCTATAATTTTTAGGGTAGCTTGCAGGTTCACTCTTAAGTAGTAGCATTGTTTTTCCTGTTGTTAGCCAGGTTGGCGTCTCTTCAAGGTGCACATATAAATAGTTCTTACTCATGGCTAAATATTCATGTAAAGATGTTAATACCTTTAGCCAGAAGTTAGGGACTGCATCTGGGCCTCGGGATTTCCAGTTTGAGGCTTTTCTTAACTTTGTTTCAATATCTCTGGCTGTTCATCTCATTTCATATCCTGTATGTCTGAACTTTTTATTCTTTATTTTACTTCTTCTATCCATTTAGCATCTTTCTTTGTTATATTCCACGGCATCTTCATAGACATTTCTCCAAAATGTATCTATTTCTTCTTTTTGAGTTGGTGCTTCAGTTTCTTTTGCCTTGTTTCCCAATTCTCTGTAAAACTTTTTGGGTCATCAATAAATTGCTTATTTTGTAATTTTTGTTTATATTTATCTGCATATCTGCTACGTTTTTCTGCCTGTGCTGATGTTTTTAGTTTATTTGCTACAGTGCACAATAGATCCTGATCTGTTCTGATACTGCACATTGCTTTTATCACATCTATCTTTCTGAGTATTTTTGTTGATCTGTTCCCTCTTCTATAGTCTTCTAACAGTGACACTTTTTGTCTTAATTGCTTTATAACCAAGTAAAAGACTACTCAGCAAAAACAGCAAGGAATTAAATCTGGAATTTTAGCACACCAAAACTTTATTTACACTTTTGTCAATGGACTTCTTCAGAACTATTATGTTTTAAAAACTGAACAACTTTATATTAGCCTTAACCTATTACAACACTCAAACAATTAACCAATCAACAAAAAGACAGAATAAAAACATACAATGCAGATAAATACATATAAATATAAAATATAATAAGCTTTTATTTCAATATATATGCTTTTTGGATTTTAAAAACATTTAATATTCACAACATCATTTAACCCTGGTCATTTATCTGCTCCCAATTTTAATTGCCAAAAGGCTTCTCTCCGTTCTAACATATTTCTAAAATCACTTAAAACCTAAAAACTTTTTATAATATTCACACTCTGCAGAATGCCTATACAGAGCATTTTTCTTATCCTTTCTCTTCATACTGTAAAGATTTTCTTTTATACGTTCCTGTAACTGTCTAGTAGTCATTCCTACATAAAATGCAATATATTCAGAGCATATACTGATATAAACAACCCCAACAGTCCTACAACTAAACCTACCAGCTACAGTTAAAATGTGGGGTAACATCCACATTGATGTAAGGGCCCTCTAAAATATACCAGCATACTTTGCAGTCTCCACATTTGTCCATCCTTTTATCCTTTTTTACCATACTAACACTAGAGGTGATCTTAGTATTATCTTTCTGCAAAATTGTCTTCAAATTAGCATTATTTTTATAAAGAAAATGGGGCATTCCCAAGTATTTTAGACAACTCCTTATTTCTTTGTAGAATAACCTAATTATTTTTTATAATAGAACATATCACACCACTATCAACTATCATATCTAGACTACAAACTATATCTTTTTAATCCTTAACCTTATTCCCCATCTGAAGAAGTCTGTTTGACAAAAGCTTAAATTAAGTTTTGGTGCTCTAAAGATCCAGTTTTAATTCCTTGCTGTTTTTCTCTGAGTGGTCTTTTACTTGGTTGTTGGCATTTGTTTGGCCATGGTTGGATTCTGTATTATTTTTTTGTGTTAATTGCTTTATAGTTTTCTCTATTTGATACTTCCATTATGGCATTTGATTTATCCTCTTCCTTTCCCTTACTGCCCTGAGTTTTTGTGGCAAGAGTTTATCTGTTATTAATTTAAGTGCATGGTATTATATCCTATTTACTTCTGTTATATTGCATGAATCTCTGTGAATAGTCAAATACTGTATTAATTTTTTTATCAAACTTTCAACTGTTTGGGTTTTAGTGACTTTCTGTAGCCTAGTTATTTCATTGATCTTAAGATGTCTGTCCATCTATATTAAACCAAGCAACTCTTCTCTTTATTTATTTAACATTTCTTTAACAGCAAAGTCCAACTTGGAACAAGTCAATTTTCAGCGGAGGCCCAGGGAGAAATGGTCCAGACACATATCTTTGTAATGCTGGAGGAAACAGGAACACTTAAATGGAAACTCACATGAATGCAGGGAGGACATGTAGACTCCACACAGAAGGCACCCCAGCTGAGAACTGAACTGGAGAACCTTTTCCTGTCAGGTGACATTGCAAACCACCACATCGCTGTGTCATCATCATTTTCTTCCAAACTGAGAGCACATTCTTTGTTCTCCATTTCCTGTGAGCATTTTATAGAAAGTTCCAGAACATCTTCCTGTGCCACATTTTCTTCAGTTTCATCCTGTGTCATTCATTGCTCTTTCATAAGGGAACTCATTGGCCTATCACTCCACAACATTGACTGCATCAGAGTTGCCACAGTTTCCTTCTGTTGTTGTGCAACTCCAACTGAACTTTTGTACTTGTTTCCTATGGAAGGCTCCAAAGTAGCTTCATATGGCAACTGATCAGATGTTTCCCACTCCACTGTTTTTTCCTTAATTTGGGGACCCATTGTTCTATCCTGCTGTGATGTTATCAGAGTTAGATGCTCTACACTAAACACTTTACCCTTAATTTGGGGACCCATTGTTCTATCCTGCTGTGATGTTATCAGAGTTAGATGCTCTACACTAAACACTTTACTTTTCAGGTAACCCATAACACCACTTTCTATTTCTTTAACTTCTTCTTGTTGACCAGTCTTCTGCTCTACATTCCCTCTCTGTGATCTTATTTTTTGTATTGTAAAATGTCCATATCTGGATGCCTTTGGCTTGTATTTCTCTTTGAATATCATTGGGACTGCTTTTTTGGGTCCAGTATAAGCAGCTTCTTTAACAATGAGCACTGCACACAATTGTGCATTGCCTTTGAGGTTGTGGACATAGCTAAAGAATGCCTTGTGGTTGTCCTTGGCCTGGAAGAGCAAAATATATCTCAAATTTGGCTTTGGTAGACTTTATTGGTCCTCTGAGTTGTTGGTTTAGTTTGATGACAGTGCTTTTATCCTGCTGGGTGCTACACCTCCTAATCTTTGCCATGATTTTCTTCCTTCTGCTAAACAGCCTACTGATGTTGTGATTCCACCAGGGTAGCTTGCTTTTTGAATTAATTTTGATCTTCTTCCTGGTGGGTACAGCTGCCTCTATTCAGCTATTAACATGCTTGTATAGTGTTTCTGTGAACAATGCTGCATACACAGCAGCTTTCTCAGTGTTTATGGAGGCTTGCAATTTCGCCAGGTTATCACTTAATAGTAGGAAGTTAGCCTTATAGTAGCTCCTGCATATTCCGGGGTTATCTGGGGTATTAGGTTTTATTTTTACTTCAAAGGAGACTATTTTGTGGTCTGACCTTATCAGCAAAGACATTACACTAGGGGTGTCCAGCACTGTCCCATATTAATGAGGACCAGATCCAGTATGTTTGCACATTTGGGTGGTGTTTTGACAATCTAGTTCAGGGGGTTTGTGTTTACAAAATACAGGAATCTCTGTCCCTGTATGTTTTATGTGATTCCTAGTTAACAGCAAGGTAATTAAAGTTGCCCATGAATATAGTATTGGGTTGGATGGTGAGTGTTTTCCTAATACGTTTAAATACATGTTATGGGTTTTCTGAGACAAAGAGGGGGACCTATAGTTTGTATGAAAGTAGTATTGGATTTTTGCCTATGGTGATTTGAATGTGGAGAAGCTCAAATGCATTGTCCTGTTTGACCAGACTTGAGGTATATTTATTTTTGATGTAAATTGAGACACCTCCATCTTTAGTCCCTGTCTGTGTAGTAGCTGGTCTAAATGTGTGGAAGGCATTATAGCCTTGCAGTGCCAGTGTGCTGTCCACAACTTTAAACCATGTCTCAGTGTCTGCACAGAGGTCAACATTCTCTAGGTTGAGGAGATCTTCTAGGGAGTGGAGTTTTTTTTTAGACTCCTAGCATTGAGGAGTAACACCTTTAGATTTTCTTGGTTTTGATTTGTTATGTCAGAAGTACTTTCAGTTTGGCATTGGCTAAAAATAGGCACTATGGGGGAGGACAACATTTTAGCTAATACTCAACAGACTAGAGGAGAAAAATGCAGACCACCCCTGGCAAAGAAGCACAGTCTGTTGACCATCTTCCATGCTGACAAATATTGCATTCCCTAGATTAACAATAGAAATTAATCTAATTAGAAAAGTCAGTCATCTTGTGTTTATATTGTGGTATCATCCTTAAAGAAGATAAAATGCTGCCTAATACTAGGTTCATACTAGCCTGGGACACACATTCTAAGAGTTCCTTGGTGTTTCTCTTTATATAGTCTAGGAAGGAACATTTCAGGTGCTCTGGTATCCTCCTGCATTCCAAAGACATGCAGTAGGTGGACTGGACACTCTAAACTGGCCATAGATGTGAGTGTGGATGCGAGTGTGTGGTGTGGACAAACTACTGTGGCAGGGCAAGCCACCTGGTAGTGTAAACCTTGGCTGATTGTCTGACTGTCACTGCTGAAGTAAGACCTTGATCCCATGTGCAAAAATGGGAAAAAGAGTTGGTAGATGGAGTATTACTGAGTCATACTGGTACTTGTGGACCAGTGAGCTCAGTGTGCGCATAATGTGACAAACTGTGACCATCATTCTTTCCTTACTTAGCCTAGTGAGAAGAGCATCAGTGTGGATAACAAAGAGGTTAAAAGAGGATTTGCAGTAGCAAAGAACAAGGCTTCAGAGGTACTCTACCAGCTTCTGGAAAGTGACTTGATGGACAGCACAATGAAACGCTATCAAGTTGCAAGGCAAAGACAGAAAGATAAAGTAGATAGTTAGATACCCTTCATAAAGGATGCCAGTAGCAACCTGTGCACCTGTCCACAAGACATAAAAGCAAGATGGAAGGAGTATTTCCCATAGCTTCTGAGTGAAGAAAACTCCACAGAAGCTGTACTGCCCCAGAGACAGCTTTGGATGAGAGAATGGAGTAGCCCACCCTAGAAGGAAATAAGAACAGCACTAAGGAAAATGAAATCAAGGAAAGCAGCAGGGTCAGATGAGGTCCCAGCAGATGTGATAAAGATACTAGGTGACATGTGTGGAGAGAAAGGCGCATCGTAGATGACTGGACAATAAGCATACTAGTGCCAGTGTTCAAGACCAAAGGGGGCATTCACAACTGTGGGCAGGACAGAGGTATGAGACTCCTGTCACATTGCATGGAAGTTCTGGAGAGGGTGAGTGATTAATGAATGCACAGAATAGTAGAAACTAAGACTGGAGATTAGCAGATCAGATTCAGATCAGGATGCAGCAGAAATGACCCACTGTTTGCAGTGAGACAGATAACTGGAAAGAAGTTAGAGATGATTAAAGAGCCCAACTGGGCATTCCTAGACTTGGAGAAAGCATCTAACAAGGTCCAAAGAAAGCTGAATTGGGCTGGCCTGCTGTGGTTCAAAGTCCCAGAAACATTGTTAGAATTAGTGCAAGCTATGTACAAGGACCCAAAGACTCCAGTACGAACAGTGTTTGGTCTCACAGAGAGATCCCCAGTTGGAGTGGGTACACATCAGGGTTCAGCTCTGAACCCACTGTTGTTCATACTGGTGATAGACTACATTAGCAAACAGACTGGAGGGGATAGATAAACGAAGTTGCTGTAGGCAGATGATGTGGCATTACAGGTAGACACTGAGCAAGAACTTCAGCAAAAGACAGGGGAATGGAGTGCAAAACTGAAGGCACATGGGGTGAAACTGAGGACAGGTAAGACAATTGTAATAGCAGCAAATTGGGAAAATCAGAAGAAGCTGAGAACTGAGATAGAAGGGAAGATAGTTGAACAGGTTAAGAGCTTTAAGTATCTGGTAGGGATGATTGAGGAAAAGGGAAGACTGAATGAA
>NC_056728.1:1150883145-1150933145 GCF_019279795.1 Protopterus annectens
ATGTAAATGTTTAGTTTTGTTTCATGGCATCTGTGGTTTCTATGTGAAAAGAAAAATAAAATAGTTGAATAAACAATAGTAAAACTAAGAGACGAGAGAAGAATCAAAAAGAGGGTTGGGAGGGTGGCCTAATGGTTAAGGTGTTTGCCTTACAAACACAAGGTGCAGGGTTCGAGTCTCACAAGGATAATAAAATGGCTCACAAGGGCAGTTAGCTTAGTACTAACCTATGAACCTATGAACAAAACTGCCCTCCATCTTGGAGTTGTGAGATTTCAGCACTTTGTGTCTTCCTGATATATTCTAGAAATTCAGTTACTGTTAGGGCTTAGGAATTCTCTCTCTGTTCAGTTTTTCTTTCTGGTAATATACCTATTCAAAGTGATTATTTTCTGTCTCCATGTGAATTTTCATATTCAGTTTATATTTAACTCATCTTGTCTTAAGTAAAGTATCTTTATTTTTTTTTTCACTTTTAAAAAGCTTCTGTGTAACTGTGTCTAGTTATATATCACTTGATACAATAGCAAGTATTGCTAAACATTGATAAGCTGCTGGCATCTACGTTTAATAGGTCAGACCACAGTGTTGCACAGTGTCATTTGTGTCTACAATTATTTCACTTATTAACATTAGCAACTGAGAGGTCCCAAGCCTAATAATATAGTGTTGTGATGATTTACTGGTTGGGCCGGGCAAGAAGGCTTAATGATATAGAATATTACCAGCTTTCCTGGATATGTGTGTGTGTGTGTGTGTGTGTGTGTGTGTGTGTGTGTAAAAGAATTTATTCAAAGTGCAGAGTGGTAAAAAGTGTTCTGGAAAGCTAGACTAAAGATTCTGTTTAGCACAGATAAATGTACATTTGACAATTATAAAAATAGTAATAACAAAAATAAGTTTCCCAAACATTATAATGAAACCACACATGAAATATTTGCTCAAGTTCAGTTAGGGGTAGTGTCTTAATGCTCAGTTCTTGGTGGGAACTTTTATACTAATGCTATTAAAATGTGATATTTAGTGACAGATGGAACCTGATGAATGTAATATTGATTTTAATAGTTCAGCATCTGCAAAACCTTTACTAATTTCAAGACCTCTAAAAAGATTAGAATATTTAAGTAATGTTGTGTTTTTATTGGCTGATAGGATGAGCCATGTTATTTAAATGCGCTGTTCCTTTTTTCTAAATTTCTTCCTGTGTGACCTGAAGATGGGACTGATACCACCCAAAAGCTTGAATGTGCATTATTTTAATAAAATGAACTGACAATGTGTGCCTTGTAGAGACAGATCTACATCTGTTTCAGTATAGATACCTCTTCAAGGCAAATTCCCCCAAACAGTTCTCAGAATTCTCTGACCAAAAAGACCCCAGGCGTCTATGGCAAGGTATCCAGTTCATGACTGACTACAGACCCCTGTCTTCACAATGTGAGGACAACAAGGAATTCCTAAATAAGCTGAATGTCTACTTCAGCAGATTTGAGGAAGGGAATAGAACAGCAAAGAAAATGCCCATCTGCCATAACGAGAAGATGCTCACCCCCAGCCCAGCTGATGTCCAGAGGGCACTGCACAGAGTTAACCTGAAAATACAGCCGGGCCTGACAACATCCTAGGGCATGTGCTCAGGGACTGCGCAGTACAACTAACAAATGTCCTCACGGATATCTTCAATAACTCTCTGAGTCAGCAAATAGTTCGAAAATGCTTCAAGGATACAACAATCATTCATTTACCAAAGAAGTCTCCACCATCTTGCCTAAATGACTACCACCCTGTAGCTCTCAGCTCCACAGTGATAAAGTGTTTTGAAAGGCTGGTCAAGGATGCCATAACATCTGGGCTGCCTGCTGATCTTGACCCTTTGCCGTTTGCTTACCAAGCAAACCGCTCTACAGCAGATGCCATTTTTCTAGCACTTCATCTATTGCTGGAACACTTTGAGAATAAAATCACCTTTGGGAGGGTACTATTCATTGACTTTAGCTCTGCTTTTAACACAGTCATCCCACTTCATCTGGTAATGAAGCTACTCCAACTGGACGTCAGCACTCCACTTTGTAACTGGATTCTTGACTTTCTCACAGACAGACCTCAGAAAGTATGCACAGGAAATAACTCCTCAGATAGCATCACTCTTAACACTATAGTTCCACAAGGACATGTACTAAGTCCCTTGCTGTTCACCCTGTTAACACATGATTGTACAGCCAGGTACAATACAAATCACATCATCAAGTTTGCTGATGACACAACAGTGGTGGGCCTCATCAGTAATGATGATGAAACAGCATATAGAGATGAGGTGGAACAACTCATTACCTGGTGTGGAAATAACAACTTAGCACTAAATTTGAACAAAACAAATGAGATAATTGTGGACTATAGGAAAAATCGCAAGGAACATTCTCCCCTTACCATCAATGGGAAAACAGCGGAAAGAGTGAGAAGCACAACGTTGCTGGGAGTGCACATCGATGAGGACTTGTCTTGGAACACAAATACAAATGCCACAGTCAAGAAAGTACACCAGAAGCTGCACTTTTTAAGAAGGCCGAGGAGAGTGAATCTCCCATCGGCAGTTTTCCTTACCTTCTACAGAGGTACTATAGAAAGCATCCTGCTGAGCAACCTCATAGTATGGTACGGAAGCTGCTCTACCTCTGAGCGCAAATCCCTCCAGAGAGTGGTGAAGACAGATGAGAGGATCATTAAGACCACCTTACTACCTTGCCATGACTTGTACTTATCCAGATGTCTCAGCAGGTCCAGAGGAATAATTAAAGACTGCACTCACCCTGCTTACAGACTGTTCCTGCATCTATCATCCGGAAAGTGCTTCCAAAGCATACGTTGCAGGACTATGAGATTCAGGAACAGTTTCTTCCCTAATGTCATCAGGCTACTGAACTCTAATAACCACTACACTCCATGATGTCCAGCTGGTCAGTAGAAACTGTCTAAATTTGTGCAAGAACCTGGTTACCAGTCTCACCTAATACTTAGTGCAATATTCACCATGACTGTAACTTATAGGCCATCTAGGGCAGTAGCAATGCAGTAAAATATCTCTTCTTTCAGTGCAATACATGCAAATTCGTAAATTAACCATAGTGCAATCCTCTAATGTTCACAGTGCAATACTTAAATGTCTGTTTCTGTGCAAGGATCAATGCAATGTCTTAACCAAGTATCTGTGCATCACTAAAGTCTCACGCAAGTAAGTGTTCAGTTCAAAAAGTGTTAAAATGTGTTTCTAATTATGTGCAATATTAGTCTGTCTACCTGCATGCCATGATGTAATAGCTGGGTGATACATGTGTAAATGTTTGTGAAAATAGTCGATATGTTGCCTGCACATTTAGTCTGGAGATACGGAATTTCGTTCAGTTTTTGTACTTGTGTGATTTCTGAATGACAATAAAGTTTACTTTAACTTTGACTTTGAGAATTCTTTAGTGTTGTTTTAACTGTACTGCAGGACTGCAGTTGTATGAACCATTTTCTCTCCAGTGCTGCGTGATCATGGAGTCAGCCTATAAAAGTAAAGGGGTATAGGGGATGCAATGGGGTTTGCTCTCTGGAGAAAACAGCTGTTTTCTGATTTTTCTGGAGCATTCTGTGTGTGTGTGCATTCTGGTACATTGAATTGGGCAGTATGCTTGCTGGCTGTCTAATTTCAGGCCTTTATAGTGAATTTGCATGGCTGAGCATGTTTTGTGATAAACAGTTAAACAGCCATGGTGTGCGCTCTGTACAAAGTGGGCCTGTAGTTTCAGGTCTATGTTCAAACATCAAAGAAAAACTTCATCAAACGGCTATTCCACATCATTTTCATGGAAGAGTGAATTCACCGTAAAAAAAATCATCGAAAGGTAACAGTTGGCCAATGACAAGGAAGTAACCCACGCAGGTGGGGGCTGTGCCCCCCAACCCCCAATTTGGGAGGCTGCACCCCAACTATATATACCAACTACACTAAAGTGGGGAAAAGGACAAATTTCAAAAAGTTTTGGTTGGTTTACCATGTACAGTGCTGTAGTTTCCAGGGTCTGTAGATGGCCCACTTTTGTGCAGGGGGATGACTCTTGCTGTTCTCCATTCATGATGCATGAAGCTTGTTTGGAGGTTACAGTTAAATAGCAATTCCAAACGGCCTGATAGGTTATGTTTCATGGCTGAGCTTTTTCATGTTCTCCTATTCCTGTAATCTTAGTAAGACACTATGAACCTATGAATATACTACATGTATTAACACAAATATTTGTTGCTTGGTATAATAATGGACATCCCAGTTATGCATCTCTGGTGTTAAGAAAGTAGTTATTTTGTGACTAGACAAGACAAACAGTGTTCTGGAGGAGACAGCGATACCCTATGTTGGATCTGATATTCTAGCAAGTGCATGCTATCCCCCTACATGTAAGGATGCTTGCTTTGTCACTTTTCATGTGTCATGGTTCTTCTGTACACATAGCTGGCATTAGACACCCACTGAACCCATGACTGCGGGGACCTCCCGATTACCTCCCCTCATACAGGGGTCCCCACATGAAGCCGCTGCAGGTTTCTCCACCTCTGCCTTGCCTTGTTGAGTACCTCCTAGACGTTCGCATGACTGTGTAACGTCACCACACGAGTCCGCTTTTTTTTTCTTTTTAACTTATGCCTGTAAGCTGCAGGTCCATTTCAGTAAAACAAGGGACCTGATTGACTGCAGCAGCTAGACAGCCAGGGAAGTAAGTTGTATTTTTTTTAATTTAATTTTATTTTATTTACTTTTGTTTACCAGAATAGTCCAACTAGGCAAGAACCGAGGAGGCCGTGGGAGAAAAGAAAAGAAAAAAGAAAAATTGCCCATGTAGCTCTGAACCTCTTAGTGCAAAAAATCTTGACAATGCCTCAAAAATAGTGACACATTTTAAATTTGTTATTATAACCTTAGAAAGTTGCTGGAATAAATGGTCTTGTGGTACCATGCATTTTCTGAAGGATATGATGTCTGAAACTCAAATGACTGTCATTATTTACTGACTTCAGTCCTCACTAATTTGCCACAACAAATTATTTTATTTATTTAACATTTGTTTACTGGGAAAGTTCGACTGGGCTGAACAGGTCCATTTTCAATGGAGCAGAGGCCCGGGGAAAAAAGCTCCACTGCAGCTTTAAAACATTACAAGAAATATAATAAAACAATATTTTACAAGCAATATTACAACAAATAACTTGTCATGCATAAAAAATAACAAATAAGTTTATCATATCAGAGAGAGTGAGGAACTTGTTAGAGAAGGTAGGAAAAATAAAAATAAGATAAAATATTGGTAGTGGGTAGGGGGAATTAAAAGTGGGTTGTTTAGTTTGGGATGGAACATGGAGAAATCCATGAACTTGCTAAGTGTGTTTTGAGAAGGTTTTTAAAGGTTATTTTGTTAGCTGTGGTTCTAATGTTAAGGGACAAATTGTTCCAGGTTTTAGCAATGAAGTTGGAATATAGAGAGTCTCCAGCACTGTTTTTATCTCTGGTTATGTTGATTAGTAATTTATGATTGAATCTTACCATGCGTTTGTTTGAGTACTGGATTAATATGTGTTGAAGGGCTGGAGTTTTTTCATTTTGAATTATTTGATGGGCCATTGTGAGTTGGTTGAGGGTGAGCAGATTTGGTATTTCTAATCAAGGTAGTTGTTTTAAGGGCCTGACAATGATGAGATAGATATGTGAGACTGATTGCAAATTTTGCTATTTTGTTGTAACAGCAATTTAGTTTAGTTAAGTCAGATTTGTTAAGGTTAGTGAAATGGGGGATGCATAGCGAAGTGTGCAGACTAGGTGGGTTCTAGCGATAATTGTTTTAGTATTGTTGGTGAAGTATTTATTGCACCTGTGTAAAGTTCCAAATTTTTATGCACTTTATTGTTTGGGTAATGTGCATATCAGATTTCATGTTTTGATCAATGATGACCCCTAGAAGTTTAGTTTTGGTTACAGGAGTAATATATGCATTGCTATTAGAAGTGATTGTGAAAGGAGTGGTGGGAGTAATGACTTTGGTGGGGTGAAACAACATCAGTTTAGTTTTGTCTGGGTTAAGAATGAGCTGAGAATTGGCTAGCCAGTTTTTAACTGCAGTAAAGGATTCTTGTGTTATTTTTTGAAGTTGTTGGAATGATGGGGCAGATCAGATTAGTCCAATATGCAGATGATTCGACCCTAATGTGGCATGTGAGGTGACAGTATGAAGGCTGATGGTAAATTTGTTAAAAAAGATGTTGTCCAAGTTACAGAGCCTTAAGGAAGTCCTAAAGTAACAAGCAGAAGTGGAGATAAGATGTTTTGCTGTTTTACTGCCTGAGTACGACCTGAAAAATAGTCTTGCAATTGTATAATAGTGGAGTAGCTCAGATTAAGATTAGAAAGTGCAGATAAGAGTTTATTGTGGGAAACTGTATCGAAAGCCTTAGAGAGATCTAGAAAGATAGAAGAAATGAGTTTACCTTTGTTATGGTGATAGTCTTTATACTTTTTGTGAAAGGTGGACTATTTTGACTAATTTTTATTGTTTTAATAGGGGTGGATGTTTGAAATGCTTTTATTGTGTGTATACATTTTTGTGTGGAAATTATTTTGTATGCAAGAGGAAGTTATGTCATCTAATTGATTAATGAACTACTGGGGTGGGTATTTAAACCTGGGTGTTGTGCTGTATGGCATTCTGTTGAAGTCTTGTTATTGACGAAAGCGCTAAATTAAAGTTATCTTTGGAGCTACGTGCTGTCTGTGGTTTCTCTGGATTATCCTCATTCCATTTTTCTTATATTAATAGAATTTCTCAGAGCTGCATTATTATTAACAGCATATTTTCTATCTGAGACTAAGTCTTTCATATATCTTTAAAAGATATTGACACACAAGCAAGTGGTTTATTCTCTTGTGGGATCTCAGCTCTTTTACCTTTCTAACTGGCATCTACTTGCATTGCAACTGGCTTTTTCACCTCAGGGTGTTTCAGCGTTGATGTACCTGTATCTTTTTTTTTTTTGTCATTTGCACAATTGTTCTGATTATGTCAGGTTACAGACTTTCTTTTCTTGTTCATAATTTCATTACCAGAGTAAATCTTTCTCTAACAGCTTTCTTACATATCTCAGACATATTAGGAAAAAGATTTTGCAAGGTTTTTCCAATACTACATTTAATGATAACTGTTCACATGCACTATCTACCTGAAATGTCTGCAATATTAGCTTATCTTTTGCCTACAGTATTTGTACAACTGCTCTACCTGTAGCTTACCTATTTCAGATTTGACACTATAATTTTATAATTACTCCTATTGAGTTGAAATGATGCTGTCTTAATCTACTTAACAGCTATATCTTTAAAAGATATTGACACACAAGCAAGTGGTTTATTCTCTTGTGGGATCTCAGCTCTTTTACCTTTCTAACTGGCATCTACTTGCATTGCAACTGGCTTTTTCACCTCAGGGTGTTTCAGCGTTGATGTACCTGTAACTTTTTTTTTTTGTCATTTGCACAATTGTTCTGATTATGTCAGGTTACAGACTTTCTTTTCTTGTTCATAATTTCATTACCAGAGTAAATCTTTCTCTAACAGCTTTCTTACATATCTCAGACATATTAGGAAAAAGATTTTGCAAGGTTTTTCCAATACTACATTTAATGATAACTGTTCACATGCACTATCTACCTGAAATGTCTGCAATATTAGCTTATCTTTTGCCTACAGTATTTGTACAACTGCTCTACCTGTAGCTTACCTATTTCAGATTTGACACTATAATTTTATAATTACTCCTATTGAGTTGAAATGATGCTGTCTTAATCTACTTAACAGCTACGTCAGTGTCTTGACATGCTCTTCCTGTACATGATGAACACAATAAATCCACCAAAGATTCAAAACCCACACTAAAGCCAAGCAGTTCAGCAGCCACACCTTCTTTTAGTAGTGCTTCTGCTACCTCGGCTTACATGTTCAAGGAATAACTTTTTTACACCAAACTGCTTCATTTATACAAGTGCTTCTCCTTGATTATTATACAATCAAAATATTTTGCTCATTTAAAGTTCACAAATCTCAAATTATTTTTAAATTACAATTTCAAATAAATACATAAAATATTATTACAAAAAAACCTTCATAAAAAAAACTTTCTAAATATTCAAGTTAACTCCCAAATTCATCCCCTTAGGCTGTATAGTTTTATAATTTAAAATAAATTTACTCCAATAACATGTGCATGAAATCTCCCTTTACCTAACTGTGGTTTAGCTAATACACTGAAGAAAAGACTATCATCCAAGCCTCCATGGGCCTGGAACAAATGCTCCCCTACAGGGCTACCCAAATCCTGATGTCCCCAAGATGCTTGAGTATACATACTTTGGCCAGTCTTTGGTCTGACCTACATATCATTTTGTTAGCATGCATCCACATTCTAGTAGGCTAGTATGTATACTACTCCACCTGAGTGACAAAAAAAAACCTATCCAAAGAATTAAATATTCTCCCATTAATTTTAGTACCTGATAAATTCCTATCCCTCTTACAAATTTTGCTACATCCACAGGCAAAAGAGTCTCTACTTGTTCCCCCAATGCCATCATTTTTGAATTAAAAAAGTCCTTTAAATTCAAATATCTACCATAAGAAAATGTTACTCGATTGTGGAACAATTTATCCACTGTCTCATCCTTACTAACTACTGGAAATAAATTAACTAAATGACTCAATACATCTGAAAAGGGGGGAATATTTAGTTACAAAATAAATCTCATTACCATATTTTCTTTGTCCAGCATGACATGCATTGTGTACAGAACCACTTCCCCTTTCATCCCTTCTCCTGATGCTCTTGCTCAATTTATCTTTAGCCTTCAGACAAAAAACAGGTCAAAGTACATATACTTGAGCATCTTGGGGACATCAGGAATGGTAATTTGGATAGGCCTGTAGTGGAGCATTTTTTCCAGGCACAAGAACCTTGAGATCATTTACTCTCAAAATTAAGAAAAAAAAATAAAAACATGTAAAACTATGTTTT
Source organism: Protopterus annectens (assembly GCF_019279795.1). Taxonomy (NCBI): domain Eukaryota; kingdom Metazoa; phylum Chordata; order Ceratodontiformes; family Protopteridae; genus Protopterus; species Protopterus annectens. Next base: position 1,150,892,229 of record NC_056728.1, read on the forward strand.
TGCAGGGGGGCAAGCCCCCCTGCCCCCCCCACACCTCCTGAACCTTAAATATACTAACTCTGAGATCGCTCTGCAGCAAAGAGAATGATAATAGGGATCGCTGGACAGTGCAGAATGGGAACATTACCGATCTCTTCATTGTAGTACGATCTCGGAGTTAGTATAATTTGGTTGTAAGGGGTGTGGGGGGCATGGCTTGCCCCCTGACAAAAACATACTTTTACATGTTTTTATTTACTTTTTTTATTTACTTTTTAATTTCAAAATTTCATAATGTCAAGATTCTGGATTCAATTTTATGAATCTCAATATTATGGCATTTTGAAATTAAAAAGTTGACCCATATATATATATATATATATATATATATATATATATATATATATATATATATATATATATATACACACACACACACATATGGGTCCACTTCAAAATACTGAGTTTCAAAATCCCTAAACTCAAAATACTGGGACCAAAATCTCTAAAGCTCAAAATATTGAAAACTCAAAATACTAAAAACTTAGAATACTGAAAACACACAGGATACCAACACTTATATTCCAGCAGAAGTACATACTGAAACAAATAAAGCACAAACCATATTATTCTTCTCCAAGGATAAGCAAGGGGCAACAAATAAAACACAAATCATATTACTCTTCTCCAAGTAAAAGCAAGGCGGAAGCCCCCCCCTGCACCCCACCTGTGGGGGGCTTCTCCCCCCACACCCCCTGCTACTTAAATATATCAACTCTGAGATTGCACTTTAGTGTAGTGAAGTGCACTCTCGGAGTTGATATATCTAAGTAGCAGCTGGTGTGGGTGGTGAAGCCCCCCACGGGGGGGTGCAGGGGGCTTCCCCCTTGCTTATACTTGGACAAGAGTAACATGGTTTGTGTTTGGAGTTCTGCTGCAGTATAGTTGTGTTTCTGTACTGTGGTATTTTTTTGATATTTTGAGTTTCAGTATTTTGAGCTTTAGAGATTTTGGTCTCAGTATTTTGAGTTTAGGGATTTTGAAAGTCAGTACTTTAAAGTGGACCGATATATATATATATATATATATATATATATATATATATATACACATATATATATATATACATATATATATATATATATATATATATATATATATATATATATATATATATATATATATATATATAAATAACTATATATATATATATATATATATATATATAAATAACTATATATATATATCCCGAAATGTATAAATAAATACAAGAAAAAAATATTATTTCATAAAAATGCATTGCTCAATACATAAAGTATTTTGTGTGGCACTGTCATGCAGTAATCTGTGGTACTGATGAATGTATTTCTATATGCATTCAATATGTAAAATTTATATTTTCTGTTGGAGCTTTTCTCCTCAGGCCTCCGCTGAAAATGGGCGTTTATAGCCCATTTGGACAAACCTGGTCAACAAATATAAAATAAATAAATAACATGCGTAATCCATGAACAAAAAATGACTAGTTTCTACAGTGCCAGCAAAAAACATTTCCAAAATCATTGTTATTAGAATGTATAGACTACGTAGCTTAAAATACTGCTTAAAGAAATATGTTCATTTAAGTCAGGTGGTTATCTGGCATTACATCTTATCTGCCACTTGAGTTTCTTATATTCAAAAAATCATACGACGAACCACCCCTGTGCCCCATGGCCACTTGGTCTATGATACAGAATTTAAAGTAATGATTGGGATGTTTTAAAATATGCTTACTAAGGGCATTTCTTTCATCCTTTTTCTATATATGATATTGATGCTGATATATTCTATTTTTAAAAGCCCTTTTATTTTCCCAATATAAAAACTTTCACATAGTTGACATCTAGCAATGTAAACAACCCTTTTTGTGTAACAGTAAAATATGCGTGTTAATCTTATCATACCAAATATGGATACCCACACTTTTTCACCTTTCAAGATAAATCTGCACTGGGGGTAATGTTCGCATTTAGTCATATAACCCCCTTTGTTCATAGAGGCAAATCTTTCAAGTGGCCTTTTAAAACAGGGGTACTTTTTATAAAAAATCCTCATTTTTTTCTCCAAAAATATCCATATTGTCCTAGTCAGAGCAAAAGATCTAATGATGTATCAGCCCTTCACCATCATGGATGCTGAGCCTTCCCAGTAGATGCTCCATAACAGACACTGAATGGTCCACTGTGTCACTCATCTGTCCAAGGAATCACGGACATGGTTCATGCAGTCTTATACATCAGAAGATACAAGATACAGTACATCAACTACTTCTTTTGAGGCTCTGGGGGTCTTTCATCATCATCATCATGAAGGCTAGGGGGACATTTTGACAGCTCTGCAACTGGGATAACCACACTACCATGATCAACAGTGCCCCCCTCAACCTGTCCAGTCTCAGATGGTTCCGTGTCATAGGTATACCTACAGTGTCCATACTTTGGGGTAATCTTGAAATTCTAAAATATTGAATTTCAGAATCCCGAGATTATAAAACTGAAAGCTCAAAACTCAGAAACCCCAGAAGCACGAATTTCAAAATCCTGAAGTACGGAGATGTTGAAGTAGTGCTTCTGGTGTTGCTCTGTGTGAATGAATAGCTGGAAGGTCAGGTAAGTATTTATGTTTAAGGGTTTTGGTTAGGGGCTTTAGTGTTTGTCAGTGTGTTTTGTCGCTGTGATGTGTGTGTTTGAAGGGAATGTAGCTTGCATGGTGGTGTTTTCGTGTGTTTGTGTAGTGTGACTGTGGAGTTAGTATATTTAACTAGGGGGGTGCAGGGGGGCTTGCCACCCTTCTTATATGTAGTGTAGGTTTGTGTGTTTGTGTGAGGGGGGAAGGTGTGTGTATGTGTGTGGTGCATGGTTAGTGCAGGAGTCGCTATTTTGAAATTCGCACTTCTGGGTTTTCAGGATTTTAAGGTTTCAGCTTGATCTTGAGATTCTGAAATTCGATATTTCAGGATTTCGGGATTATAAAGTGAACCTATATATATATATATATATATATAAATACATACACACACACAGACACTCACACACACACACACACACACACACACACACACACACACACAAAGACAAAACAAATGTACACCATGTGCAGATGATCACTGAACCTTGACACCAGATGTCCCTAGCTGCACAAAGTTGCAATTGATAGATGTATGATAAGCATTTAATATACGATAAGTTAAAAAAATGTAAATCTCAATACAGATGCTATGTATACATGAATGGAATACCTGGAGTATCAGTATTCAAAAACCCTCTAGCTGTATACTACCGCTGCTCCATGTCCATGATAGCACTGGGTAACTCCTCTTACCTGCATGGATCCCTTAAACTCCTGAGGAACTCCTCCAACTGAGTGTTTGGTAGTTCAGTAGCAGGCCCACCCCCAGTAGCTCTTCATTCTCATGCCACAGCCTTGGCTCTGTTGATAGCATTCTATATCATATCATTGGTCCTATGTCCGATAGCCTTGTAGTCATGACCATGGCCACCCACAGCATTCACAGCACCAACCACTTGCTGCCAGATATGGTCACAGAAGGTCTTGTCAACTGAACAAATATCTAAGTAAGAGTAATGCCCCATGGAGATGGACAGCCTGGACAATGAGCTCATTTTCAGCATCTGAGAATGAATGTTTCTTTGGGACCGATTCCTTTTTGTTGCTATAAGTGCTATAAGTGCCATCGTGCCTCTTTACTCATCCCTCATCAGGCCCATAATTGAGTACAATGCCCCTTTTGGGATGTACTTTACCAGACACCTGCAGCAACTGGAAAGACCCCAAAAGTACCTCACCAAGAGGATCAAAGGGCTCAAACAGATGCCATATGCTGCCCAGTTAAAGAAACTTCAGCTCTACTCAGTGGCATACCGCTTGCTCAGAGGTGATCTGTGCCTGACGTATAAAGCCATGTCCAACCTGGAATTAATGGACATGCTGCACCTCAGAAAATTCAAATCCCATCGAGCTACGTGCTCGAGAGACTTGAACCTCAGCACTGAAATAAATAGGACATGCTAGAGGGACAGATTCATAACCCAGAGGCTCCCTTCACTCTGAAATAAAATCCCAGTCCAGGTTAGGCAGAGTCCCTCATTGACTCTCTTCAAGAGGAATCTTGATGAGTGGATGGGAGATTGTAGGTTTACCCTGGGTATCACTTCTGTGTCACTGTTAGACAGAGGCACAGTATACTAACCTTGAAAAAGGGCATAGCAAAATTAATTTAAAATGGGTGGCGAAAGCCAAACACACTCTGGCTAGGCTTATAAATGCCCTAGGGCAGATAGCCTAGTATGAACCTATGAACCTATATACCTAAAGTCAAGTAAAAAAGAAATTTACCAGACCCAACACACTGCACAGCAGGGGCAGGGGTTTGCAAGCTGAACTAATACTGGACAGAAAAATAAACTCATTATTATGCAGGCATCTCCATTTAAAATGTTAATAGTTTATCTGAATAAAATGATGTATGCAAGACCTGTACAATTCCCCATATCCCCCACATTGATGATAACAACTACAGCATGGAACAAAACTGTGTCCTACTCTCTGCTGGTCCCCTCATTTTCATCACTGTCCTATCAACCCATTTTCATCTCACTCCAGTAGTAAATGTCAGTAAATGACAATTCATGACCAATGGCAAAAACTGAAAATTTTTCCTTTGGCCACATTATTCTAGTTCTCAAAAAGTAACTGTACTTAGACCTGCTGTGTGACAAAAGACTGATAGCACTAGGAGGAGAATTACTCTTATATGTTTACTAGGCTGCAGTGTTTAATATACATTATGTAGGATGTTTCAGTTCTCATTACTGTAATGAAGTGAGCACAACACTTACACATTTGCTTCATATTGTTCTCATTGTCCCTTCAAATGTGTGAGCTGTAATACCAGAAACATGACTTACTTTAGGGTGAGCTCAGCTAATGCTCAGGTCTGTAGATTGTTGATGTGGATTGGCAGTTGTTCAAATCCAGCAGTATGTCAAACATTAGTTAAGGGTTTTTCTCATAACTTTTTCTCGTGTGATGTTTATTCCTGTATGTAGTCAGCCAGCATCCTACCCCTGCTCATACCTTCCCCACTTTAAGTGCAGGATATTTGTTTAAAGCCAAAAGTAATGGCGGACAACAGCTCAGAAACTAGGCACAGGTTACAGTCATTGCTCCTATACTCTTAGAAAGTTACCAGAATAAAATAATTAGTACTAGCATACATTTTCTGAAGGATATGAAATCAATATGTAGATCTGTGTTGTGTAGTGACTTCACAACTAAATGCTTTGCTAGAAAAATACTGGTTATATGAGGCACACAATACCATGGGTGAAACATCTGTACATTCTGATAATATGTGGACAGTGGAGCAGTAAAGACCAGTAGTATCTATATTATGAACACTTTAACAATAATCACATATGTTTAAATGATGACATGGTAAACAACAAAACAGCACATATGACCTAAAATGTGTCAGAATCAGGTATATCTTTATGAATGTACTCATTATTTGCATGATGTTTGGCATGGAGCAACACATGCAATGCTTCTTCCCATTCAAAATACAAAAACTAAAATAAATAAATAAATAAATATGCATGTGCTAATACTTTGCAACAGTTGCTTAAATGAGCTTATCACTAGTGTGCTTCAGTAAGCAATTTAGATAGAGAGAAAGTAATGTCAGTGGCTTGTGATATTTGTTTATTAGTGACTGGCTTATTGTAGTCAAGATTTGAGGCGTTAACTATGATGCTCTCTACTTACTACATTATGTTAATGATTTTTGCACTGAAACATATTACCCTTACAACTGTGATTCAATGAAGTGGGACCAATGGATACTTACTTGTAGATCAGTATTGATAAGTGTACTATTACCTGTTTGGCATGTATGATTTGCAGTTACCTTGCACAATGTACACAGAACAGAAAGTCCACTCATTGACCCACAAATTACATAAAGGATTTCATACAGTGAAAGCATGGGGGCATTCTAATGGTTGATATATGTTATTATCATTCATCCATTAAATGGTCATTACACATTAATGCAACACACACACACACACACACACACACACGCACACACACACACACACACACACACACACACACACACACACACACACACACACACACACACACACACACACATATCATTCACATTACAACAATGTCCAAGTTAATAGTTTCATAGGTACATACTAGGTTAGCTACCCTTGTGGGACATTTTAAGCCTAGCCAATTTCCATTTCAAATATGAGTAAAGGCAGTTGTCTCATATGTGTGATGTATGAGACATTGCTACAGTATGTAGGGATTTCTGATCAAAACATTGCTATTTTGTTTTTCTGTCAAAACACATTCTTATTCACCCAAACATATGCAATGTATACTACAGCTATGGGCTATCTGGCACTTGTACTAAGACGTCTCCTCTGGCATTGGTAACTGATACAATGTTCTCTAGGTTATAGACATAGGCATGGATTCAAATCCATTAATGACTAACTAATATCATTGTGTGTGTGACTATAGTGTTAGGAATTACTAGCATACCCAACAGATCTGATGGGTACATTTACACTGGGAGAGGGCTCCCACAGCAATTTCAGTCTCTTTTAGCCCAGAAATCTGCTTTGTAACATAATGATGAGGTCATCCATTAAAAAGTACAGTGTCTCACATATACTAACACTTCTTTTGTGGTGTCAGCAGTTTAATACAATATTCTCTAGATTGTGGACTCAGGCAGGTGTTTGAATCAAACACTGACTAGCTGTGTGTGTGTGTGTGTGTGTGTGTGTGTGTGTGTGTGTGTGTGTGTGTGTGTGTGTGTGTGTGTGTGATAGAGAGAGAGATTGTATGTATATGTGTGACTCTAGTGCAAGATAGGACTAACGTATACAACAGATCTGATGCGTACAATTTTATTTTGGAGAAACATTTACACTGAGAGGACTCCTCCATCAGTTTCTGTCTCTTTTAGCCCAAACTCTGCTTTGCAGCACAATGATGAGTCATTTCTTCAAAAGTGCTCTGTCTCACTTATGAACTAAGACTTCTCCTGTGGCATCAGCAGTTGCTACAATGTTCTCTAGATTGTAGACTTAGATAGGTAGGTGTTCAAATCTGACAATATGTAAGTAAAATATGTGTGCACAACACTGACAAAGAGGACTGCATTACCCAAAAGAGGGCAATATGGTTGACTCAAACTTGTGTGACCACTGACATGGATAAAGGATTTTGTTCCCTCAAAATACCTTTTATGGGATACATGAGCATTCCAAAGCAATGCTTAAGTTAGACCTTTAATTGTATGCTTTCTGAGAGCTGTAGTTTAAAGTTTCCTGTGTCAGAAGCAGTTAATACATGACTGTTTTGAGTGTGGACCACATTTACAGCTATCTTCACCCACTGTGGTTGCATAACTGATGACCAGAATAAGCAACAATTGGTTCATTGAAAGATGTAATGTAGATCAGTCAAAGAGGGTGAACTCTTACATGGCTGCATCAGTTTGATACCATAAACACACTTCATGAGAGTTCATATGGCTTTAAACACATCACTGAAGTCATTCATTCAAATGCGTGCTCTCTGATCTATTCCATTGCATCAACAAGCAACATGCAGCTCTCTAGATTGTAGACCTAGATAAGCAGGGGTTTGAATTTGGTAATATAATTGTTAAAGACAATAGTGACTTGCAGGACTCACTTACCCAACAGATAATTACATGCCAACACACACTACTGAAAATATTAACAGGGATAAAGGTTTTTGATGCACAGAATACATTTTAGGGGAGGCAAAACCATTGGCACAGACTGCTGATGTAATCCCTTCAAGTATGTGCTTCATGAGACCACAGATAAGGTTCCATCTCTGGCATCAGTGGTTGATTTACAGCACTATGAAGAGAGGTAGGCAGGTGTTCAAGTCTGCAAAGGTGTAACTACCATGTGTAAAAGACCGAGAGCACTTGGGATTACCTTCTCAAAAGCAAATGATGATTACAGTTTTACTTGCAGGCCACTTTTCCAATCCTTTTAATGGAAGCCATATGCATTCAGGCATGATCTTCAGGTTACCCTTTCAAGTGTGTGTTGTCTGACAAGTGTAAATATAAAGTCTTGTGTGGCATCTTCAATTAGTGCACAGCTCAGGAGCAGCTTGACCTATAGTGCATATGTTCTAATCCAATGGTGTATGCCACGTGTTATTTTGTACACATTACAGTATAAGTAGGCGAGAATGGCTTATACTGCACATCTTGATATATGTTATGCTACATAGTGGTCACAAGGTGTAATAGGACAATTGTTATGAGAATGTGTTATATTTCAAGAATGTTTAGGTGATGCTAATCCAGTAGTTTCTGTTTTTCCTTATGAGGATGCCCAGTATAATGATGTAGTCTGTTGCATGGATTATTACACAGCCCAAAAAGTAAGAAATGTTGTGAAATACTTATTGTCATTGGTTGTTTTGTGGCACACACTTCTGGGAATTTGCCTCTGTAAGCATGGCTTGCCAACATCCATGCAATGGAGATAGTGACTGATGTGCACAGGATAGCAGTATTATTATTATAGGCCAGTGGATAACTTTTGTATGTGACCTCTAACACTTTATTTACTTTACATACTATCTCATGTTACTCATGTTACTGTTGCACCTGTTTGTGAGGTATGTTGTCTGTGGTAATCCAGGTATTATGGCTGTGTTGCACATTGGTCGAAGGGGGAGGCATTTTGATTTCTGACTTAATATGCTGGCTTCAAATGTGCACATTGTCAAACTGCATTAACGTATATGCATGGCAGCAGCATAAACTACATACATAGTAGGCCATGACTGCTTTACACTCCAAACACAAATAACAAAATGAAATGATGTATGCAGCAGTTGTCATTGCATATTAATGATATCAGATACATTTCTTTGATGATTACTTCTCCTAGGGGATAACTGTCATGGTTGGTCTTCCTTTCACACATATCTAATCATGTCCATAAGTGTACACAGTCATTCGTAGATACACAACCCTGATGTTACTGGACTACCACCACTTGACATGTACCTTCCAGGATTTCCAACTTAGTATATTTCTGATAATCTGTCCTATATCTTCAATTTAATTACATCCTCATCCTGTACAGTTCCACATCTGTACCATTGCATTGCTGCATAATCCTTTTTTTAAATGCTTTATTAAACCTTAACATGATAACGCAACCAGATTAATAACACAACAATCAACAGTCAACAACATTTGAAAAACATGCAAATAGGGACATGACTGGGATAATAATTAACAGTGTTAACATTAAGTTGGCATAGAAGAAGAGAAAAGTACAATAAAAATTAAGCTTTTGAGACACAGATTTACAAGTAGTATAACTTGCTCCCATATATTTGATATAGTAACACTTGGTTCCTGTCAAAGCGGGTAAACACATTATTTGATGGACTATTGAATGGGATAAGATATCCAAAGAGGACAGCTTAGGAGGAATTTGTTCCCACTCTTAATTGATTTTAAGAGTGGGTGCTTCCATGTTGATGCTATATACAACCCAGTATTAGGTTGTATATAGCATTAATATTAATCCTGTGTACTATGTATGCATTCTACATATGTTCCAAATTTCAGCTGTACACCACAAATCTATTAAGTACTTTTATTTTTAAATTAACATTTTTGTTTGTTCTCTCCACTGTAACTGTTGATGTGCTACATACCACCGTAAAAACACGTCTTTTGTAATTTGTGTGTATACTGATCATGTCTAAATAACTAAATGTATCTGTAATTTTTCTATGTGGAGCTTTTCTCCCCAGGCCTCGGCTGAAAAAGGGCCTTTTCAGCTCATTCAGACACCCCCAGTTAACAAATGTAAAATAAAATAAAATAAATAAAATAGTAATACACTGCAGCATAATATGCTGTTCAAAGTGGCAGTCCTGTTTCTTTTGTAGATTCAGTGCATAATGATTTCTGATGTGTTAACAATCTCAGTTCCTACACTTCCCAACATGCAGGGTGCTGTCGAAGCTGTTGTCATTGTTTACACTATCAGTAGTTCTCTGTAAATATGTCCAGGGATGCTCATCATTCTTCTCATGTGGTCCATAGGTTTATACAGGAAGTCTCCCATAACCTTTGCATTAATGCAATATATCTAATGCATGTACATCTGTGCACTTGTGTTACTCATGTCTGTTCAAACATCACAACTATTTCATTTGGGACATTTACTGCCTGTGTTGTAATTATCAACATACATGACAATACTGCTGACGTTTTCACATGTTCACTATCTGCACTGACTGCAGTCTCCGACTTTATCAGGTTTCCTTATCCACTGATGCAATACCTCTTAACTCTCTGTGATTTACAGGGACATCCCTGAGTTTGACTTTAGCTGTGTCCTTCTTAATCCCTTATATAAATGGTGAACCTTGGAGAAAGGTGTTGAAATATACTTTGGTAAATAATGACAGCAAAGAAACACCTTTTTTACTTCAGAAGATGTATTTTACTGCACACACTCTTATTATGTCAACGTCTCCAGTTAATAGTACTAGCATTTTAAAAAGTGTCCCTGACTCTCCCTGATTATTTCTGGATCCCTTGCTCTTATTTTGATGAGGTTTTTACCTGAGTTATTTAAAGCTATGACTGCTGGTGTTGGGTTCCCCACCCCTTTAGGTATTCTACGTTGCACTATCTATTGTTGTGTTATTTTAGTGTAAGCACTTACTGACGTAAGCGTGCTCACTATCCTGTGTTTACTCTGTGTACACTGGCACCGCTGCATCTCAACATGGCTACAAGCATGTTCTACCCATGACAACGTGCTACTCAACATGTAGAGTAGCTGGGAGTTGCATGTTCAATTAGCGCTGCTGCTCATTGCATGACTGGCCAGTTGTGTTAGCGTCAGCGCAATGTGTGGGCACTGTTAAAGAATCTCCAAGTGTAACTTTTCAGGATTGTTGGCTAATTCATGTGCAGAAAGAAAAATCAGAAGTTCAGATCTAAAACTTCCAGTTTTCTACTAAATTTCTTTAAAAATGAAATGATATCTTAGTTTGGCCACTTTTTAACAACCAAATTTTGAAACACTGAAATATTTAAAAGTCAGTGTATTTCTTCACTTATGCAGATAAATGTATCTGTTTCTGTAAACATTTTGTTACACCTGTCCATTTGGTGCCTAAATACTGAATAAATAACATAGATACACTGTAGTTGTGGATTAAACCTCTGTAAGGTCTACACTCAGAGTGAATACCAAAATAGCATACAACAGAGATTCACAACATAAACATAATATGCAACATAGAAACGTGACACTGCACATCCATAATTTGACTGTTAGATATAGTCATTTTGCAGTAATTTACATTTCTACCAGTAATGGTTGTTTAAGAAAATGACTTTACCCACTGGGTCTGTATTACTGTGTCACATGACATATGTCATGGCATGTATGGCATCATCATTTACATGTTTCAGCATGTGTGGTGACTAAACAAATATGTTTGATACAACACATCCATAATTTGAGTGGTAGACATAGCAATAAGCTGTACATTTTGCAGTAATTTGCATAACATCTACCAGTAATGGGTCCCTGAGAAAATTATATTATCCACTACATCAGTATTACTGTGTCAAGCGAATACCCTAATATGCATGACAAAGCACATCCTTAATTTGAATGTTAGACATCACCATAAGCTGTCCATTTTGCAGTAATATGCATGCCTAGCTATTACTGTCATGCTTTATTGGTGAGAAGAAACTATATATTTATACATGCATTATATTTCCATTGATACTTTCTTGTACCAGAAGATGCAAACATTTCTCATATTGTGTGTGTGTTGTACACCCCATTTTCTGTAATTTATTTTTGTTTTTTGTCCTTGTAGTTGCTTTTTCTTTTTAGCATTATTGGCAACAGGGTTTCAAAAATGAATGAATGAATGAATGAATGAATGAATGAATGAATGAATGAACAAATGAATGAATGAAATGAACTTTTGTATGTAGTATTTATACATTGAGACTGCTTTAATTCTTCTGCTTCACATCTGAATACCCAGTTTCATACTGTGTGTCTAATTCATTTCTGAATACAAGTTCAATAGCCAAAACCTGTAGAAAATGTTCTTGGTCTGACTTAATGGTTCATTCTGCATAACTGATTAACATTACATTAGTTTGGCTAATTTTATGTCACTTACTATGTTACCCTTTCTTGATTGCTATCCTTGAACCCTGTAGATCTGTTTTGAGGGATCCTTATTGTAATTGTGATTTTTTTTTTTTTTTTTGCTGCCTAAAAATGAAAAAAAATGCACTGCTTTAAACTCCTCTTTTTAGCCAGGCGGCAATATATGTTAGTTTTGAGGTTCTGAGCAAACTTTATACCATTGTGTTAGTACTACCACTTTACCTCAGACTTTGAAATCTGGACAAAGCCATATATAAGGGGGGTACACAGGCCCAAAAATAGGGACAATTCTTAAATATTGCTCTTACAAACATAGAAAGTTGCTGGAATAACAGATTTTGCATTAGCATGAATTTTCTGAAGAGTATGAAGTCTAACTCAAATGTCTTATTATTTTCTGACATCACTCCTCAATGATTTGGCAGAAAACCAAACTTTTATGAGGAGCAGACCAAAAATATGAGGCAAAAATCTAAACATTCTGTGAAACTCTGTACAGTTATGAGGTATGGTTAGTTAACTTGCACAAGTGGGATAATAGATGCCAATGAATGCATGTGTGGTAGGGTACGTGGAGTATTATGTTGTTATTTCACATATTCTGGCTGAAATTGTGAAAGTCAGTCAAGTGAATTTAAATATTAACTATTTGCTATATTGATGTTTGAAAATAGGTAGAGGTCAAACAATGTCAACCCTTTACATGCCTTACATGTATGAATGAAACAATACTATGAAGTTGTAATGGCAAGGTCCTCACATGTAAAATTGGGGACAGATGTAGAAGAATCATGCACAGCTGTAAAATCAATGAGTAATCCCAGAGAAAAGTCATTTGTGTCAGCAACTGTCATGATGTAATGTTAGAAAGTGTAACTGTTCATAAATGGCAATCCATAAGAACCTGCCATTTACAGAGTTATCACTCTGAGCATCAAATCACAGAACAGTGTGCTGCCACCTGTAGTTAAATATGTGTAAGTATAACAGATGCAAGACGCACTTAGAAAAATGAGAGGCATGCTCCTGCGACATAATAATAACATGCAAACTAATCAAGTCCAATGTCATGAGTAGCCACCTGTGCCAACAGTATTGTGCTTGTCGGAGTGTCATTATACATTTATACATATGATGTACACCTGTGTGATATGAAGAGCCAGACATTTATACGTAGCACATGTAAGACTTAGGGAAAGCAAGTCACATACCAGTGTTATTGTATAATGATTTCAGCTGCAGGGGAAATGTATCAAATGCAATATAAACAATAATTGACTATAGTCTATAACACATTTTTAGGAGTGTAAGTATCTATACTAAGTATGTCCTTCCTGCTGCAAGTGCAACACAATACATGTTGAGATACAAAATATTGACACACTACACCTCTGAATGCAGTATAGCAGTGTATTGTATGCCACAAATTACTCTAACTCGTGTATTGTGGTACACATTTGTATTACCTGTATGACAATACTTAACCATAGGTCACAAACAGGTACAACAGTAACGGCGATTATTAATTGGACAAATGTTCACATTTTCCATGCCTAGATCAGTACCTTCATTGCACAGATGCTATAAGATCCAAGCCAATGAAGGCCAAGAATATAAAGTTTTAACATATAAAAACTAATTAGTATAACTATCTCATAACACTGATTATGTTATGAGTTCTGTGCTAAATGTGTGCACCCAATGCATCATTATGCTGTACATGCTCATAAGGAAGTATTGCAATGGATCAGGAACATCAACTACCCTCCACAAAACTAGAAGCAAACATTAAAGCACAGTTCCACTCACACTTTCTGAGCACTTTGCAGCATGGTACACAGCAAAATATGCTGAATATTCCATTTGTTTTCTTTAAACCTTTATATTGGGAACTAAATAATAAAAACATAAATGTTTCCATGACATCATAGAATAAAGAGCATTATTCTTGTGGAAGCAAATATACTCAGCAGTTACACCTTCCCAGACTCGAACATATGCCTACCAGCTTCCACAATCTGCAGAACTGTGTATTAACTGATTTTACCACAAGACAGTTTAATGCAAATGCATCAGAAAGGACAACCTTCAAGGTCTGAACTAAGCAATATTTTGTGTGGTCAATTTTCTACTAAAACTCCTTTCAAGGGATCCAACGGCTTTAGAGTACCATTGTTCATACAGCCGTGAGTCTATTTTTTGTTTATGCCATTCTCATCTATCAATATGCATGTGTACATATACCTTAAAAGATATGAACAGCTGTCTATGTAACTGCACATGCTACAGAAGTCTGTTTTAATTATATGCACTACGGGGTAAATATTACCCCAAGGCACACATAACATATTTTAATGGCATGACCTCATCAATGTGCTGACAGGTCTGTGTCAGTTAAAATGAATGGAATGATGTTGGGAGAATGTTGTACAAGGCATTGTTGCATGCCAACACAATCATGCCATGTTGGCCTTGCTAGATTTGAACAGCTATCATCTAATTTAATAAGCTAGACAACAGAGCATAAGTGCATGTCACCACAGGAGGGGTCTTACTATAACTGTGAAATAAATCAGATTTCGTTAGGTGCCATTGTCACTGTTCAATAAAGCAGACGTGTGGGCTAAAAGTATTGGGGAGATCCCACCCCTGATTTAAATGTACAGATTACACCCATAGGTAATGCAAATTTCTACTTAGCTCTGGATGTACACAGACTGAGACAAGTCATCTATTGCTTGACTTGAACCACCTACTTATGTAAGTGCAGAAGCTACAGTACATTGTATTAATCTGAAGCTCCACAGGAGATCTGACTGCAAGTGGGAGGTAATGCATATTTGAAAGGATGACATCACCAGTGTTTTTTTGCAGTATTTGCATGAATAAGTAGCCTTTTCCAGAGAAGGGGTAATCTCTGAGACACATATCTGTCCCTCCAGCATGTTTTGTTCATGTCACAGATCAGGTTTAGATCCTAGGATCAGGTAATCTTCATGCTGTTTGTTTTGTGAATGTGTAACAGTTCCATCAGAACTCAATTTGAGAATGCCTTTTAGGTTAGGCATAGAGCAGCCCCTTAATAGTCAGTAGGAGGCAGAGTAAAGGGATAGGGCTTTTAGGTGATCCATATAGGACATGTTGTTTTGCACCCTGTATGTTTTGTAAGGAACTTCTGAGGCTGATCCAGTTGTTGCAAGTGCTTGGTCCGGTACATGCCGAAAGGTGCATTGTACTCAAGTATTGGTCAGATGAGGAGCAAGTACAGTGGGACTTTAACCTCCTTGTATCTGGATGCCATGCCCATATAAAAACTTCCTGACCTTCATGGACACATGGTGGTGAAAGTTTAGATTACAGTCTATCTGTGTACCTATATCTGTCACTACTGTATCCACTCGTAGGGGTGTGCTATTCATGTAATTTGCAGGAGTAATCAACTTCCTAAAGGGAATAATTATGCTTTTTTTTTTTGCATTTAGTCTTGGACCATGTCTCTGGCACCAATTACTTGTCTGAGTCAGACCATTCTGAAGGAAGCCAATTCTTTACCTCCTTTTACTGCTTCCCCACTAAATAGCTCTAAGATATCATCTCCTACCTTTCAAATGCAACCTGTACCTACATCTCTCATCTGTAAGCTCCTTCAAAAATTGAAACCTTGCACCCCTTCTGCTGACTGTCTCCCAGCTTAATACCTACAAATTGCCACAAAAGCCATAGATTATCCCATCTCTATCCTTATTAATAGAACTATCTCAGAAGGCAAAATCCCTACCATATGGAAAGTATCCCACATCACCCCTCTACATAAAGGTGGATCATCTATTGAGCTTTCTAACTTTCGGCCTATTGCCTTACTCTCCCCAATAGCTAAGATAATGGAAAAATGTATTCACAAACAACTACTTAACCACCTTCTACAAAATAATCTACTGGCAAACTGCCAACATGGCTTCAGGCCATTCCATAGCACAATGACTGCCCTGCTATCCTTCACCGACTCTATAAACAAAAATCGTAACAATAACTCTCTTTCCTCTGTGCTATTTATTGACCTGTCAAAAGCCTTTGATATGGTTAACCATAACTTACTTCTAGACAAACTAAAAGCCAATTCACTCGATCCACAAGCATTACAATGGTTTAGGTCTTATCTGGAAAACAGACAGCAAGCAGTACTTTGGGATAATAATCTGTCTACATTACTTCCAGTAAATATTGGAGTACCCCAAGGCTCTATCTTATGTCCCCTTCTTTTTTCCTTATTTATTAACGATCTACACATAAACATTCCACAAGCCACCTCCAGTCAATATGCAGATGACTCTACTTTAATTTGTACAGCTAAGAACATAGCCTCTCTCTAGTCCATCACCCAAACTGTTTTCCATAATGTTGAAAATTGGTTTATGCAACACTGCCTCCTCCTAAATCCCCAAAAAACAAAATTACTGCTCTTTACTCCAACTCATAAATCACCTCATCCATTATTCTCAATAACCTCTACCAATGCTACCAACATAACCCCAGATACTACAATCCGCCTACTAGGTGTAACAATTGATAATCGCCTCAACTACGATGATCACATTAACTCCACTATAAAGTCTGTTAATAAAAACTTGGTACCCTCTATAGAATTAAACACTTCCTTACCCCTTCTTCCAGAAAAACTATTGCCCAGACCCACCTTATTTCTACCCTTTTCTATGCCTCTGCTATATATACTAACCTATCTAAAAACAACCTCTCCAAACTTTCCACCTGTTATAATAGCATAGCTAGATTCATCACGCTCCCCCTTTAAACCTCACCACTGCCTCAACCTCAAACAACTGGGATGGCTAGAATTACAGAACCATATACTTTGTCAACAATTACTTATCACCCAAAAGATCCTATACCACCCCAACAACACCCCTGTCCTCACTAATATGATTACAGCATACAAAAATCTGGCTACACTACGCTCTGCTAATAAGCTCCTAGTTTTCTCTATTAAATCTAAGAACAAAGCTGGTGACTCACTTTTCTTGAACACAGCAGGTAAAAACTGGAATCAGCTACCTTCTGAAATATCAACCCTTGCTTCTACTTCTCTATTTAAAAAACATCTTAAAGAACATCTTAAAACTCACTGGCCTTGTCCATGTGTGAACGTAGATGGATATCCCTTTCCCCTTCCTGCTCTCACCCCTTTCTCTACTCCTCTAACCTATGCCTCTAATTCTAGTCACTACACTTTCCTTCATAGTATGAGGATCAAATAAAAGGGTCTTCTCTCCTAATTGGGTCTTGCTCAAACTTACTATTGTGTTTAGTATAATTTTTCTTTTGACCAATGTTGCCTCTGTACTGTGATTTTACGTGTCTATTGTATATTGTAAACTCTGTCACTGCTCATGCTTGGAGCTTTTCTCCCTGGGCCTCTACTGAAAATGGACATATATCCAGTTAGACTAGCCCGGTCAACAAATGTAAAATAAAATAAAATAAATATCTACATCACTGGGGATTCAGTGATTGCCACCAACTTGCAGTCATCAGCAAACCTGGTGAGCCAAAAGCCATCTACATTAACCTTGACTTCAGAGAAGTATATTTCAAAACAGGGGAAGTCTCAGGACTGAGCCCTGTGGTACACAACTAGTAACTGGGCTCTTGTTGGATCTGAATTCCTCCACTGTAACAACAATTGTTAACCCATCTGGTGATGTAGGGATTTATGCCCAATTTTGTGAGTTTATCTACAATGCCCAAGTGGGAAATTGTGTCAAATGCCCTAGCCAGGTCAAGGTAGGCAATATGCACTGTTTTACCCACATCCATGGCCTTGGTGACTTTCTCAAAGAAGTCCACCAGATTAAGTAGGCATGACCTGTCCTTGACAAAGCCAAACTTCTTTTCATGGCCTTGCATATGAAACTAGTCAAACTTATGAGTCTGTCATTTCTTGGGTGTGTTGATGGTACTTATTTAAGTAGAAGGATGACCATTGCTGTCCTCCAATGCCAAGGGATAAAGCTTGTCTGGAGGCTGTGGTTAAAGAGATCCTAGTGGGCCTTATAGGTCATGTTTCAAGCTATTTAAGAGGCATCCTGGGATATTGTCAGGCGGACACATCGAGACCATGTTTTAGCTTTAGAGAGTGCAGTGGCAACCTGTACTTTTGTGATAACTGGTAGAGGCATATTGGAGGGTATTTCCTGGGAGGTAACTGGATGTGATGGGGGATAAGATTTGCTATATGTCTTCTGGCTGGTTATAGATGATGCCATTTACAACCATCTCTACACATTTGTGGGGGTTGCCCTTACGACTGCAAGCATCACTGAAAAATGTCTTAAGGTTCTCCTTTGCTGGGGGGAAGCTATCTTTGCCCCAAAGCTGGCTTTTGAAGACTTGAGTAGTCCTTGAGTTGCTTGTTTAAACTAATGGGAGAGTTTTTGCCATGTTGTGCCACACCCACTCCTACTTCTGGTCAGAATTTCCTTTCTTTTGTTGTACAAGCTATTTATAATAGGGGTCTACCAGGGTGGCTTGTTTTGGCAGTTTGACCTGGGTTTATTTTGGTCTGGTACTGCCATTTATATGCAGCTGTTTATGAGGTTGCACAGTGCTTTTGTGTGCACCTCTGCATAAGCCTCCACATTTTCTGGGTTTGAGGGAGCTTAGAAATTAGCTATGCCATCACTTAATAAGAGGTAGTCTTAGAAAAATTATTAAATGTTCTTAGGTTAGATTGGGGTTCTAGTTTTATTTTTGTTTCAAAGGAGACCTCTTTGTAATCCAATCTAACCAGTGATGACATTACATTTGATGGGGAGGGGTGCAACACTCTTCCATGTTTGTGGGTACCAGTCTAGGATATTTGTATCCCTAGTGGGAGAGCAGACTAGTAGATCAGGTCTATATTACAATGTCAAACTTGTAGAAGTTCAAACATTGTAATATTGAACCCAAAAGTCCGAAATATGAAAATAGCGAAGCCATGGCACACCGATTTTTTCCCAGGGAAAAAAATCGGTGGGCCGTTTTCAGGGCTTTGCTATTTCCTCCACTGTGGTGCGATCTCGGAGTTGATATATTTAAGTGTTGGGATGTGAGGGGCACAGCCCCCCTTGTTGGAGGTAAGTTTAAAGTTTAAGTTGTATTTCTTTTTTGTCATGGAACCGTGATTTTTTTCCCTTCGGGAAGAAAATCTCTGTTCTGTGTTTTCATCATTATTGGGTTTCGAACTGTACGGTTCGATATTACAATGTTTGGACTCCTGTGAGTTTGATATTGTATTATAGACCCTAGTGGATCCAGGACATTTGCATTGAAAAAGTCTAGACATTTCTGAGCCTGCAAGTTAGTGGTCATGTATGCTTCCTGGGTAGTGGAGGGGGTAGTTAAAATCACACATATGATTGGTGTTGCTCTGGCTGGTGAGTGATTCTAGTAAATTCAGGTATGATGTATGGGTTTCCTCATTCATGGTGGGGGATCTATAGCTAGCAAATATGGGAAGGGATTTACTTATGGTTAGCTGGACATGCCCCAGGATTCAGTGATGCCTACACTTAGTGTACACTAGGTGTACATTGTTCTGAGTGAAGAGACAACACAGACATAATGCAGACCTTCTTCCTCCTAATTTTAGTTTTCCTACTGATATTCTTGCAGCTTTAAATTTTGACAGGGATTCATAAAGGTTACCACAAAGTGTAGACTATATGTACACTTAGTATAATCTTTCTAAGTGACTAGAAAGGGCAAAAAATGTGATGAGAATTTTATTGAATACATACCGATTGCAGTTAGTGTAGGTTTTTTTGAATCTGGCCCATGGAGTAGCTCAAGTGTGTCATATTATTTGACCAATCTTAAAGTGTGGTTATCTTTTATGAATATTGATGGGCCTCCCCTTTTTCTCCTTTCATGTGCAGTGGGTTGTCTGAATGTATGGAAGGCATTATAGATTTGCACTGCTGAGACACTTTCCATGGCTTTCAATCATGTCTCAGTAATTGCCAAGATGTCAGCATTCTCCAGGGTTCGGAGTGCTTCCAGGGAGTGTAGTTTGTGGTAAGAGCTGTGGTAATAAGGGGTATTTCTGAGGTACAGTATTTGTAATTCAGAGTAAATTAGCTGCAATTTGTAAAGACCTAATTTTCAGCTAATTTGCATGTATCTCAACTGTCATTAACTTCTGTGACTGGTTAGCACAATCACATCTTCTAGCCCTTTCTCAGCTAACTACAATCATAGTTCTCAACCTTTCATCTCCAACATGTAAAACACTACTCTTATAATGTGAAAAGACAGCTTGATAACAACTTCAACTATGAAGCTCATTGGATAGTTAAAGTTATTTTAGCCTTAAAAAACATTATTTTGATGAATTAGTATGATTCAGTACAATTTCCCATTGATCTTAGGAAAAAAAACTTCTGAGGAATGAATGTGTGACAGACCCTTTCATTGTGGAACAATGAGGAACATGTACATTTTGAGATGCATGCTGAGGATTGCTCCTCATAATGAGGTACATTTGAGAGGTATGACTACAATACACTGACTTCTCTATAAGCCAGAAAATTGCCAAGCCCTTAGCAATGCAATGCAATACAACACTACTTCCTGAAAATAATTTTACACTCTAGAGAAAAATCACTAATCACTCCAACCAAATCATCTAATACTGTAAGTGACTCTGTCTCTATATTCAAATAAACTATGAACCACATCCCACTACCGGCAAAATGCATTTAGAATGCAAACTCATTTAAAACACAATTAAAACTTCACTTATCAAATCAATGGATCTGTTTGTCTATATTACCGGGATAAATGCCAGTGTTATCTTCAGTTTATTGTATTCTCAAACTATTTCTCTTAATTCTAAATCCCATGCCCCATAACCAGTCTTACCAATCCCTGAATAGTTTTACTAGCATCAGCCATGTACATAGTTCTGTAACACTGCTCACCCCCACCTCTATACTTCTAATATAAACCTTCTCTCTCTGTCTGTCTGTCTGTCTCTCTCTCTCTCTCTATATATATATATATATATATATATATATATATATATATATATATATCATGTGATTAGTGCTTAGAAACTCAAAGAAATGGAGCTAAGTGAACAAACTAAGTAGGGCAGAAAATGTTAATATTGTAGTTAAGAGGTGGGGTATAAATTAGGTTGAAAGATACACACACATGCACACACGCACACACACACACACACACATATATAAATATATGTGTGTGTGTGTGTGTGTGTGTGTATACTTAGTACTACTTAGTTTATTGACTTAGCTCCATTTCTTTGAATTTCTAAGCACTAATCACATAATCTATTATCTATTTGATAAACCCACCAATGCACCTCTTCAAATGCTAAATGTTTAGAATAAGAATCTTTTATGCTGTAATGGTTGCCTTTATTTCATATGAATTTAGTCTAATTAGCAAATGAATGTGTAATTATTAATTTATATAACTTGATGTCTCTTCATGTATATTACGGAATGTTTGTTTAAAAATGTTTGTAATATGTTGGAATCTTTATCCCTGGGCCTGTGCTAAAAAGGAGTTTTTGATTAAACCCAGTTAGGCGGACAATGTAAACAAAAGAAAAATAAAATAATAATAATAATAATAATAATAATAATAATAATAATAATAATAATAAATAAAAGTTAACACAGGCAACCAGCGCATCAAGTTGGTATAAACATCCCCATTCACTTCCCAACACACAAGCACACAGTAAAACAGATGCACACACACACACGCACACACGCACACGCACACATGCACACACACACACACACACACACACACACACACACACACACACACACACACACACACACACACACTCACACACACACAAATACAGCATATATCCCATAACCATCCCTCTATTGTCAGAAAGTCCATGATAAACTAACATGAAAAATCAGATGACTCAGTTAGATTTGGTGTGTAAAATAACAGACATATCCAGAAATAAAACTCCTTCCAAACAGAGCTGCAAAGACAACTCAAAGTATATAAACAGTAACAAAACTTTAATTGAACAGGTAAGCACTTTCAAAGAGTCTCCTCTGCGTCTTTAGACCAATATAAATTGAAAACATACAACTGCATTTAAAAAACAATTCCTTGCCAATCATTTGTTAAAATAAGAATCACATGTCTAAAAGTCAATTAAGGCAGAAATAGTTCTTAACTCAAATTATAAATCAAATTCAAATAGCGATATCCATTGAAGTGAAACATACATCATCTTAAAGAAATATTCATCATCTTAAAATAGTGTATATTCAATACCATGCCAAACAAATTTCTAACACTATCTAAAACAAAATATGACAGCTGAGACATGATATACCAAAATACAAAGTCATCAGAAAACTATGTTTGCTTATATGACATAAAAACTCAAAGTGGCATTATTAAAGTAACTATCAAACTCTGTCCACATAGAGGTATACGCTCTTATTTGTATTGAAAACAGCATCTCTTAAACTAAGTAATTATCCTAAATCAAAATAAAAAAAAAAAAAAAAGCTTATCATACATCTTAGTGAGGCATTCCTGAGGATATCATATTTATATACCAAATAATTGAGATACGCCATAGGATGCCACGTCAGTCCAAACTCTTATGCTCTAATAAACCAAACAAATCAAGCAGAAATCACTTAACTATTGTTATCATCTTCAGGATAGACTGTCTAAGGTACAATGTACCTAGGAAGGAAAATGTGTAGAATCCCAGATGTGGCGATGTTACTACTAAATTAAAGATTATACTGTAATCAACAAATACTGATTGGAATGCAACATGGTCCAGTGACTAAAACTGGGCGAATCATAAATAATGAAAAGATCTAAAAACATCATTGCTTGAGCTAAATCAATAATCTTATGTAATTATGTTGCACATGCTTAGTGCCTAAAATAATAAAAATATATAAAAAAATGTCTTTTTTTCCTTCTATGTGATATAAAGGGCTCAACTAAGTTGCAATACCTAAATGGCTAGCACCTGACAAGCACCTTGTAATGAATATTTTTTTCTCTAGCCTGCTGTAATTTGGCAACACTAGTTTGCTACTTACTTTGCAGAACTCAGAATCCGGTGCTCATAAACAGTAATTGTTTTTCTGCTGCTCAGGCTTAGCATCCACAGTTTGGCCCGGTCTGTTCCCCTACCCTACCCCCATTTTCACCCACCCTATCAATTATATTCATACAACTGGATACCATACCCCTCTTCCCCTCCAAACAATTAGAGACCCCTACCCTACCCCCATTCTCACCCACTCCATCAATTACATTTATAAAACTGGATTCCACACCCCTCTTCCCCTCCAACCAATTAGACACCAACTGCCAGTACCACCTACACCTGTACATAACTCCACCCACATAGGTAACATACAATACTTACAATTACTTCAGAGTCAAATATCTTCTCCCACCTGCTAAATTATCATCTACATTCCACTTAGTTTTTTTCAACACCAAATTAGACATTATGCCATACAATACAAACCTCAGCATCCTCTTATTCTCCTCCACAGTAATTTTTCACTTACTCACCTACTTCACTTCTCCCCCTGCTTTAACTCTCCCTGCCCTGTTTCTGCCACTTTATCCTCACAACCTCATACTAATAACAACAGCATCTCACTATCTCTATATGGCTTACAAACCCATCTCCTAATTAAACCTAGGTACTCCACCATCAACACCAAACCAAAATGTGCTTATATTGTGCTTAATGAGCCCCACTTTCCAACCTTTCACTACTCTAAACAAACAGCACATACTCAGATCCTCACCCTATGTGTGGACATTCATCCCAACCCTGATCCAATCAACTCCCCAACCCACACCCAAAGCTCCTATTCCCAAAACCTATTCATGACAACAGCTAATGTTCATAGTATTTGTAATAAATCACTGAATTTCAAGCCTGGCTTTCTCTATACACCCCATATATTGTTACACTTACTGAAACATGGTTGAGACCACATATATCTGATATTGAAATACCCCCCATCCAGGTACAACATACTTAGAAATGACCGTTTGCACAAAAAAGGTGGTGGCATTGCACTAATCTACCATGACTCCTTAACTATTACACAATTTTACAAACCTGTTTCAACCTTTGGTAACATAGAACTATTACCAGCAATGCTCCATATCAACAAAGGAAAACAAATTTGTATTGTAGCACTATACATTCCCCCAGGTCAAAATATACACATTTTAGAAGATTTTCTCTCATGAGCAACCCAAAAGATCTCAAACAAAATCATTATTTTGGGTGATACTAACATACACTGGCAAACTTTCATCTCCAACTACCCCTCTAATAGTATAAACCTGTATAGGTTTAACCAAATCATCAAAGATCCTACACATATAGTAAATAAACAACATGAATCCACTCTTGATTGTATTTTCATCTCACAACCCCATAAATATAGTCACACAGGAGCCCTCCCAAGCATCTCTAGTGACCACATACTTACCTTCACTCACAGAACCCAAACACAAACAGCAAAAGTCCATCTGTACAAAACTTCTAGAAATCTTGCCTATTTTAGTCAAAAAGTATTTATAGTCATTTTAAAGGCCCAGAACTAGTACCTAACTAAAATACTTCTGTTAGACGAAGCAGTAGAGTACTTCAATAATGTCTTTCTTAATACTCTCAACAGCCTCGTCCCTATGCGAACAAAATTAATTAAGCATATCCATGCCCCTTGGCTTACAAAAAATACTAAACGGACTGTCATTGCTAAGGCCAGAGCATGGAATGAATGGTGTAAAAATAAAACCCCACAAAGCAAAATAAAAACAAACAACTCCATAACACTGCTAAAAAGCTGGTCATTACTGACAAAAGAAACTACTCCTCTCAACTAGACTCCCAAAACAACAATCCACAAAAGTTATGGAAATCTATTACCTCACTCCTTAACCCTGGAAACCAACAAAATCCTACACCATCCCATGATGAAGACCCACTAGAAACTGCCCATGCCTTTAACACCCACTTCATTGAAACCATTCAAAAACTTGTCAATGCCTTCTCTACTCAAACAAACTCTACCTCAAAAAATCAGATAGCAACATAAATCTCTCCTCTCCTAAGTCAAACACAAGCTCCCCCTTTAAATGACACATCAGATAGCAGCTCACTCACTTGTACTTTTACTATACAACCTGTCCCACCTCTCTCGTGCATAAACTGTTAACTAAACTAAAGCCATGCTCCACCTCTTCTGACAGACCTCCAGCAGAATACTTAAAACTTGCTTCAGATGCTATACCATAACCTGTTAACATTCTCATCAATCAATCCATTTCTTAATCGAACATTTCACAACTTTGGAAAAAATTCATTATAACTCCACTACATAAAGGAGGTAATGCTAGTGATCTGTCTAATTAAAGGCCCGACTCTATACTCTATCCTGTATCTAAAATCCTAGAAAAGTGCATACACACTCAACTGTTAAAATATCTCATCGATAATAACTTACTTGCCCCCACTCAACATGGCTTCCACCCTACACACAGCTCTACCACTGCCTTACTTTCATTTACCAACACTGTTAACAAAGCCTTAGATGCTGGTGTAATAACACCTGTTTTCTTATTGGATCTATCCAAG
The DNA here is from genome assembly GCF_019279795.1 of Protopterus annectens. Taxonomy (NCBI): domain Eukaryota; kingdom Metazoa; phylum Chordata; order Ceratodontiformes; family Protopteridae; genus Protopterus; species Protopterus annectens. Next base: position 1,150,918,227 of record NC_056728.1, read on the forward strand.
GCTTTCAGTACAGTTTCACACTCTAAACTACTAATACAACTACAGTCCTTAAATTGCTCCCACTACTACTACAACTACAGTCCTTAAATTGCTCCCCACATTCACTGGCTTGGTTCTCCAACTATCTTTCTGATAGGAAACAGTCTGTCAAATGGCAGAACAAGCAATCTGAATATCTGCTAATCAAAACAGAAGTTCGCCAGGGGTCCATTCTTGGGCCACTATTATTTAACATTTTCATCAATAACCTCCACAAAGCTTTGTCTCATAGTACTCTAATGCAATACACAGATGATTCTATAATAATCTCCTCTGCCAACAACCTGACAGACCTTCAATATCTAACACAAAAAGCCTTCACTTCTATTGAATGCTGGTTAAATAGTGTCCAACTTCTACTCAACTCCCAAAATTCTAAACTCCTAATGTTTTCATCCAAACCCTTACATCAAGACTTTAAAATCATACCACAAAAATAATACCACAATAGAACAATTAAAATCATCAAAACCTCTGGGCATCACAATTGATGACAAACTCTGTTTTGATAATCACATTCATAATGTAACCAAGAAAACCCATTTCAAACCTGGTAAACTATACAGTCATAAATATTTTATGAACACAACCACCAAGTTAAAACTGGCCAGTTCTCTTCTCCTCCCACCCTTCTTTATGGTAGCCCTATTTTTACCAACATACGTACAACTCTTAAAAATAAATTACTGTCCTGCTACTATAAAATAGCAAAACTTGCCTGCAACATACCAACTCGAACACATCATTGCCTTGCCTTAAAAAGTGTAAACTGGCTCAACTTCACCTGCTATCTACAATACACCCAACACTTACCCACAAACTACTATGTAACTCCAACTTTTGCCCCTCTCTTCAGACCATCCTACATATATACACCCCTACGTGTAATCTTAGGTCCTCAAGCAAACAACTCCTAAGCATATCCAAGCCCTACAAACACGCTGGACAAAGCCTCTATTCCTTCATCGCCAAAGCTTGGAATTCACTACCCTCTTCCACTACTCATATAGACTCCTGAAAAGCATTCAAAACTACACTAAAATCCAATTACCTCAATAATCAAACATGTTCCTGTAACAACTCACCTAAACCTCCTTAAATCGGTCACTGTCTCTGTCACAAGTCTCCATCAAATAATATCCTTTAACTCGTACACCTTTGGTTTTGGTCCCTAAATTTTTCTTTTACTATACCTCTAGAGCCTGTTATTTACTCTGCTCTGCAACAGCTTTATGGATCAAAAAAAAAAGAGAGAGAGAGAGTGAGATGTGAATGTTGTTTATACATGCCTGTACAAAACGTCTTATAGTTTCCATAGTGTAACTACCTTCAATTTCTGTAAGTACTTGTTGATATGTTTGATGTTTACTTGAACTGGTAACTGATGACTGACGTAAAATTGTAGCTGCAAGTAATGTTCCTTATACTCTGCTTATAACTGCTCATATGATATGTTCTGTAACCGTTCTTGGAGCTTTTCTTCCCGGGCCTCCACTAAAAATGGGTTTCTGACCCATTGGACTTTCCCGGTTACCAAATGTCAATAATATAAATAAATAAATAAATAAACTAGCATTCTAATTTAGACAGGACAGCAACAGCAAAAAATTACAGAACTAAATCCACCCAAAATTGCAAAAGTCTGAAAACGGAAAAAAACAAGACTACCAATATTACCTTTTTCAGAATCCCATAAAAAGCTAATAGCATCATACATGAAATAATGCCATGAAGTCCCAAGAATAACAAAGGCAACAATACTACATATGTCATAAAATTAAGCAACATACAATAAAAACTGACTGTTCTGAACACCACAAAATATGAACTACCTTTCTAAACTCACATTAAGAAGCCAGAGAAGCAAATAGTAAAAAATACTTCACACCAAACATCATTAGTGTGACATCCAGCCACACACATACATCCTAATTCTATAGAGCATCCCAACAACCTTTAAAGAATAAAGAACTTACCACATTTGAAAAATATAAAATAATAAAAAACAGACATGACAAAAATACTATGAAACATGAATGAAGAAAAACGAATGAAGAAAAATCAATCAAATGCTATAGTTACTTCAGCAAATGATAAATACAAAAGACAAAAGTTAAACAAAACTACTGAGGAATAAGAGTCAATGGCACAAAGGTCTCATTTTAAGTATAGGTTTGAGCGAAACCTTCTCATTCAGCCTTGGTTCAACATCTGCTTTTAACAACAGTATCTACTTTTGTTCACTGTTTTCTGTCTTATTCTTTATGTCCAATTCCCTTGCATTATTCTTCATTAGCTCTAAAACAGCAAATTTAAAAGAGTGTTTTGTTCCACTGCACATAATGTGTTTAGCTAAGGCACTTGTGCTTTTACATTTTGCAGTATCATTGAGATATTCAAGGATTCTATCCTTGAGCAACCTATTGGTTTTGCCTATATAGAAGTCACTGCATGCACAACAGGTAGCATAATATACCAGGTCTCTGCTTCTGCAATCAGCACAGAAGTCAAGATTAATAATGGTTCCAGAGGCATGATGTTCAAAGGAGGTGCTTGTAAGGATAAACTTACAAGGCTTACAATTATGGCATTTAAATGTCCCTTTTCTAACTGAGGCAACAGAACCTGAGGCAGCATGATTCTTATAACACAGTTGCCTTTATAAGGACAAGTTATTTTTGAAATAAATCCTAGGTTGTAAGTCAATAACCTGTCTGACAGTGGGATCTGCTAATAATACAGGACAATTTTTCCGCATAACGTCGCAGACAATATTGACATCATTTGAATAAGTAAGGACAAGGCTCTTCTTACCATAATCATGTAGAGAGAAAGAATGATTAAATCGTTCAGAATTCTTAGAAAAATAAGGTTTGCCTACAGTATTCCTCAAGCCTAATGTTTCAGTGACACATTTGTCAATATTGGACTTCTTACAGCCTTTATCATAGCAGCGGCTCTTGCTATTGGACTGCAAGAATGTAGCCCCCAGCTGTAAAACAAAAAAGAAAAGAAAATAAAAACTAATAAAAAAATAAAAACATGAGTTATGGAACATTGCACATGTGCGGCGTTTCTGGACTGCTGGTGAACCAGTCTGGAGCATGCGCACAGAATCCAGACTGTTTCACCAGCAGTCCGGATTAGCAAGAGAGCATTTAGCAGCACTATCCCAGATGTCTGGGCTTGGACTGCAATGTCCACAGGCTGGGTAGCACCCAGGTTACTCTGCTGTCACGGGAAGGACTTGCTCTCGTTGCAGGTGTTTGGATGGTATGGACCTGGACTTGCTCTCATTGCTGTATGAACTTTGGAGTTTACTGCTGGCTGCCTGTTTTATATGGACATGGTAGAGAATACCACAGGCTTGAACCATGTACCTTGGGCCCAGGTGGCAACAGCCTAAATTCGCTACCCACCACCATTTGTAAAAAAAATGTGCAGATTTCTGCCTCATATTTGTTCTGTTCTGTTCCTCATAAAATCTGTGGTTTCAGTATGCTTGTGTCTTTGCACAGTGTGTAGTGCAGTGGTAGCATTGTTGCCTGACAGAGTTACACATTTTCTGGTTGGATTCTTGGCTGGGGTGCCTTCTGTGTGGAGTCTGCATGTCCCCTCCTGTGTTTGTGTGGGTTTCCTCTGGGTGCTCTGGTGTCCTCCCATCTTACAAAGATATGTGTCTGGAGTGTTTCTCCCTGGGCCTCTGCTGAAAATTGGCTTTTGTTCCAAGTCAGACTTTCCTGGTTAACAAATGTTAAATAAAAAAGACAAGGATTTAAATTTCAGACTTCATATTCTTCAGAAAGTACATGGCAACAAAAAAAACGTGTATTCTAGCAATTTTCTAAGTTTATAAGATGGATATTTGAAATTTGTCCCTATTTTGGGACTGTATTCCCCCATTATTGTCCTTGTCCAGTTTTTTTGGGCTACGGTTGAGAGCTATGGTAAGAATTGAATTTGCTGAATATGTTTGGGGCTGTATTCCCCCATTACCGGCTTTATCCAGGTGTTTTTTGCTAAGAGGTTGAGAGCTACGGTGAGAACTGAATTCACTGAATATGTTTGGTGGCTGTATTCCCCCATTATTGGCTTTGTACAGGTGTTTTGTGCTAAGAGGTTGACAGCTATGGTGAGACTTGAATTCACTAAATGGTAGCCATTTAAGTTTCAGTCTTCCTCTCTTTCACAAAACAGCTGATTTGGCATAGTGGTATGTTGTTCTGACTGTTTTGCACAGAGTCCTGGGTTCAAGTCTTTGCAATGAAATGTATGGTGGTAACACTGCATTTTATTCTAGCAACTTTCCAACATTATACAAGCAACGTTTAAAATGTGTCTCTGTTTTTTGGGCTATTGTCCCCCCCCCCAATACATTTTGGCTTTTTCCTGATTTCTTGTGCTGCAAAGTTCAGAGATACAGCTGAGTGCTGAGTAGATTTTTACAAGGAGCTGAGAGCTGCAGGGGAGCAAAGGTTTAGTGCTGCTTATGCTGAGTCTGCTTGCGTTAATAGCACAACAGGTAATGTACTTGCTCTTGATGCAGAAGGCTGTGGGTTCTACTCCCACAGTAGGTAAATGCATTGCTGATATTGTACTGTGTTGCAAAGGGGGTGGATGCTGCAGTTCTTTTTGGTGAAGATACCTAGTACCTATGAACCTGTTATCAGTTTGCCATCCATTCCCTATTGCAATATTACTAGCTTATCATTTTTTAGTGTAACATAGGCAATTTATTCCTCAAGGGCAACAGGCACTTTATTTGTAGATGAAACAATGAAATATAAAGTTGTTTGCTAGCAGCAGCCTCTTCATTAGTTACAGATCCCTTTAATGTGGAATTATTTAGATGACTTTTACTTCTTCAGAGATTCTGCATATTTACTGATACTGGTAGATTGTAGACATTTGAGTAGACTTTTATGATGGAAAAGTTCTGAATTTGGAAGTTTTGTCATTACTGGTGCATGCATTTTGTTTCATTGTTTACTGGAAAAAATGTTCAAAGCAATAAATTTAAAATGCCCTCTAAAACTGTACTGTATTGTACAAGGAATATAATTTAATACAATCAGGAAGGTGTATCAAAGAGCATGTGTATGTTTCGTGTGCAAGGGGCTTGTGATTTGAAAACAGCCCAAAGTTAATCTTTATCTGCCACTGGCAAAATGTATTTTCTTTGAATGTGCATTTCAATGCTGTTTCAATGAATGTGAGATTCAAGGGTAGAGAATTTTAATGCTGTCTGTTTTCATTGTGAGACTGCATTGCTTTGTTTAACAGATATCCATTAGTGTTTGTGCTGTAAAATGCAAAATAAAACTTTCAAATGAAGTACAAATCATCACAGAAGTAAAGCAGTATGCACATTAGTGTTTATGGTAAATGGGGTGAAATAGCCAAGTAATGGTTCATTGGAATGGCTGCAGGAGTGAGGTTCCATTCAACCATGATTTTGTGAGGGGGGGAAGGGCAGCAAACTCAAAGACAGCCCCAGCTGAACTATACCCCTCAACTGTCCAGATTTTTGCAGAATGAATAGATCTTTGCTTATTTTTGGTTTGTTCTTCATATAATTTATGGTTTTCTGGAAAACCATTTAGGAATTAAGTCACTAAATAATGAGACACTGAGTTTCAAACTTTATAACCTTCAGAAAAATGCATGCTAAAGCAAGACCTGTTATTCCATCAACAGTCTCAGTTTATACAAGAGCAATTTTAGTACTGTATATATGTTCCCCCAATATATTTGGCCTTGTCCAGATTTCCTGCTTTAGGTAAGTCAAAATAAATTGCTTTATAGAATTAGGCATATACAAACCTCTCAACTGTCCCCAATTTTGGCTCAAAATGTTGCTCTTCCCCAATAATCCCTCTGCAAAATGGCAATTTTTGGAAGAAAACATGGAGAATTTACAAATAAGTGTAATAATCAGAGTTATAGATTACTTTTATTTCAGAAATGCATGTAGATTCTTTTATTTTGTCAGCTGCTCAAGTTAGCAGTACTAATATTGAAAAAGTGTCCCTTCTTTGACAGGTTCCCAGCTGTATTGTGTGGCTGTTTTATATTTTTGCATCACATTTTTGGTCCGATTTTCATAAAATTGTGTTTTTCTGGCAAATTAGTGGCAAATCATTAAAGACCGAAGTTAGAAAATAATGACAGACATTTGAGTTTCAGATTTCATACCCTTCAGAAAATTCATACTAATGCAAGACCTACTATTCTATTATCTTTCTAAGTTTATAAGAGCAATATTTAAAAATTGTCCTTATTTTTGAGCCTTTGTCCCACTACTATGTATGGCTTTGTCCAGATTTCTTACTCTGAGGTTGAGATGTATGACAAATATGTCAGGGCCATCACAATCAGCCAGAGACATTTCAAATTGTGACATACTTGTTGCACCCCACTCCCCCATGTAGTGACTCTGGATGTGTCCAAGCAAGGCAAGGAGCAGTTATGCACTGTAAATGTGCAGAGTATCCCCCCATCCAAAGTAGACACAAGTACTACAGTGGCTTTTCATCTGTCCTTGATTTTGCAGAATGTTCTGGTTTCTGACATATTTTTATACTGTTGATTTATGCTTATTATTATTCAGAAAGTGCCTGTTGCTCTGTGTTTAAGTATCAATGCTTTAATGACCATCAGGTAGGCTTGCCTGAGATTGTAAGATGCAAGTAAGCTTCAATAAGCATACTATTAAATAATTGCCAACATTGAAAGCCTTTCTGTTGTTGCCATACAGAGAATACTTACATAACTAGATAACATATAAGCCTTGGGTATTGAAATGCATATGACAGTATTTGTAATAAAATACAGGATTACATTATTTTAAGAAGCTCATTACATTTGTTGGAGATTTGCAGTCATCTTTGCAGGCTTTACCTGTAAACTAAACAGAATGCCAATCTATCATCTGTGGTCCATTACCTGTGCAGTAATCCTTTAAGCAATGTATCTTGAGCTTGTTTATTGTTTGCTTTTCATTTTTTACTTTGATCATGTTTTCCCATGAAACAAGTAGATAGTTGTTGTCAGGCAGCAGGTCTTTTTTGGATAACAAACATTTTTACAAGTGGGGGTAACAAAGAGATTGCTACTTTCAGCATGTTACTTGGTACTTTAATAAAGCTGAATATAAATTATAATTAGAACTGCAATGCAAGGAGAAGGGGTTTGAGTTGAGTGCTGTTTGTTTTACTTATGCTTGATTTTGACTGGCATTCTAGTAATGTATTTAAAAAGTAATTTATTTTTTCATGCCTCACAACCTTTTTGTTTCCATCTAGATATTAATAAGCTGTCATGCAGCCAATGCATTGAACTTTTTTTTTCTTCTACACTTCATTTTGTCTTGATTGGACTCTCATAATGACAGTTTGGCACCCAGGGCAGCGTATTTAATTAAAGTTACAGTTTTTGTGGTTTTGAGCATAGCTCCTCCCCTTTCTAGTTGGACTCACCCCTTCCCATTGACCCTACCCATTCAGCTGTCTCCTGCAGCCTCAATTTGATTTGAAGTCACCAGCCACCACTGCTTTATCAATAAAATCTTTCTTCAGCTGTTCAAGAGCTATACTCATATCTTCATGTCTATTGTGCAATCTCGTGTGTCTAAGAAGCGTTCCTTTCAAAATGTTATGACTAACGTGACCTGAATATGTACTGTTTTTCAATAACAAAGTATTATTCTTACTTGGCTTCTTGTGGATGCAAGTCACTAAATTATGCAGATCTTTCCTACTAACAGTGACATGTAAAAAATCTATAGCATCTCTTGAAAATGTATAACTAAATTTAAGAAAGCCAGTTGTACCATGTAAAAAATCTATAAACGTTTTAAGTTCATCTTCACCATGTCTCCATATAATAAAAATATCGTCCACAAATTTCCTGTAGAAGCAGATAGAATTCCATTCAGGACCTTGTTATTATCCCAATGTGCAAGAACCAAGTTGGCATAACTTTTTCCACATGCTGTATTCATGGCCACACCAGTTTTCTGTAAATAATAACAATTGTCAAATATAAAAACATTGTTTTAAGTATAATTTCAATTAGAGTGTATAGTAGCTCAATCCTATTAATAGACATATCTGTATTTAAAGTTAGATACTCCCTAATATTCAAAACCCCTATATCATTAGGAATTACAGTGAATAGAGATGTAACATCAAGAGCCACAAAAAGAAAGTCATCTTCACAGAGATTTGATTCAGCCCTGGAATATAAATCTTCCAGAAAATTCTTAGTGTCCTTTAATACCATTCTAACACAATCGAGGATGGTCTGATGGCTTTCTCTACATATATAGACAGAGGTTCAGTGACACATCCTGTACTAGAAAGGATGGGTCTCATGGGAGGCTTATCTAGGCTCTTATAGACTTTGGGTAACCCATACATAATCGGTATAATAAGACTCTTGATGGTAAAATAATCAAACAGCTCTTGCCCTATCAGTCCTGTCATCAATACATTATAACCCAAGAAATAAACTCTGTTAATAAAGCCATCCACTTTAAATTTCACAATACTGTTATTGGTGATCTCCTGAATGAGCATAGATAGCATCTGTTGAAGACAGAAATGTCTGTCCATGACCCCCACGTCTACAGTTTTATTGGCAGGACATATTTCTATATGCAGGGCTGCCTGTAACTCTTGCAGAGCATTCTTCTGACCTGGTGTCAGATTAAAACAAGTGTGCTTATGTTTCTCTGTCAATAATTCACATATCTCTTTATCACAAACTTCAACAAAGGCCTCCACTAAAGGATGTACATTCGGGGTGAAGGTGCTAGGTTTTTTTGAAAATATTATGTATTAACTGTTGTTGAGAATTCATGAAGGACAGGGGTATATTGCGTGCAAATAACCTTATATCAAATCAAACATCTGTCAAAACAGATGATTGTGAGGGAATAAATGAAAGTCCTTTGTTCAATAATGAGAGCTGGTCAGTAGTGAGAGTATAGCAAGAAATATCAAACACTAAATTATTTATTGTCTGCTCCTTGTTCTGACTGTGCTCCTGTTGTTATGACATTGTACATGCCCCTTCCTCACCTGACTCTTTGAGAACTCTTCCTCGAGTCCATCGTTATTGGTAAAGGGGTGGCCAGAGCAAAACAGGGGACACAAGAGACAATAATACTAGAGACTGATGCTACATTAGCCAATAAAACATCATTGTTTACAGTGGGTACAGTCATCTGTATTCTACAACGTACCTAGGGGGAAAAAATGTGTAGAATCCCAGATGTGACAAAACCATACATGTTACTACTAAAGTAAAGATTCAACTGTTATCAACAAATACTGATTGGAATGTGACATGGCCAGGTGACTAAAACTGGCCAATCATAAATAATGCAAAGATCTAAAAACATTGTTACTTGAGCTAAATCAATAATCTTATGTAATTATGTTGCACTTACTACCTAAATAATAAAATATATAAAAAATATATAAACCAGCATCCTAATTTAGACAGGAAAGCACTCAACCAATGACCCACTAATGACCACTCTCACCCAATCACTCTTAACTTATCACCTCAATAGCACACCTACAGTAACCTCCCAGGCAGACACACACACCCACATATACACTCACACATGCAGCCCCTCACACACCCATACATACACACACACACACACACACACACACACACACACACACACACACACACACACACACACACACACACACACACACACACACACACACACACACTACCTGTCCACTAAACTCCCATGAACTTACTTCTACCATGACAGGTGAATGTGAACTTTTGGTCTTGTTCATTAACATGAGCGGCTCTAATTTACTCATTTATGTAAATGCCTTACCACAGGCTATTCCAGGGGAGAATCATGGATAATTAGTATATCCCTCTTTCCTATAGTGCTTCATTAGCATTCAGCATAGCCAAAGGAAAAGTTTACCATGGTGTTGTACATCTTCGTGTTACAGCATCATGGTAGGGTTTCTTCTGAATCAGAAATGGTTATCACAAGATGTATCTCTAATAGTAATGCTATCTTTGGCTAGTGTTTGATATTTATCAATTTCCTTTTATATCTTACCACAATTGTGGTAATTTCACTTTGACAGACTGCAGTGGCTATATTTAAAATGTCTTCCAAAAGAGGTATTGCCCTTGTCTTCCAGTTTTTAGTTACTGTCTTTCAAGCTAGTACTAGATGACATAAAATGAGATGGAACTGAGATTTGTCAATACAATCAGGAGCTGGGCAATTAAACAGCAGCAAATATTTGGATAATGAAAAAATGTCTGGTCATAGTACCTGAATATAAACTGAATCTTAATAGAAATTCCCTTAATTTGGTGCAGTCATAGAACATATATTCATCAACTGCTTTAACATATTATTACATCTCTAGCAACTCAAATTATCTTAATTAATCTTCTGTGTTATGTGGAAAATGAGAAATATCAAGTGTGCAAATTTCCAGGACATTATTCTATAGAATAGTGATGCTATATTTTTGAATACATTAATATCAGATGCTTATCATTGCCTGAGAGATTTGGGTAATTTGACTCACAAAATTCTAATAAGAGTTTTACATCATTATTTTTAACCATTATTAATTTATAAAGCTTGGATGAACAAGATGTGGATTTTTTATTGGCTAAAATGGAACTGATGTATTCATGTGATAAAGGTGCTTTTGTTTGCTCCATCACCAATGACATTTTATTGTTATTTACCCTTTATTGACTAGGCTAGTCCCACTAGGCTTGTAGCCTCTTTTCAGAGGAGACTTGAACTAGTATTCACATTGTCTAGGGGAAGTTTGGCCAGGGCACAAGGAAACATCCCTTACTATTTTCTTGTTTGTGAGCCAGTGGGTGGCAACAGAAAGGAGTGAGAAGGAGAAGGATGAACATTAGGAGTGATGCGTGTTGCAACAGAGCAAATAACAATACGTGGAAAAATGTTGAAGACAGTAGTTATGGATGAGAAGGAACCAGGAAATGTGGCTGTTGCTGAGTTAGTTGAAAAGGAAAGGAGAACATGTACCTGTGTTTATAGTACTTGCATGGAAAGGTTTGGAAAACTCAGTTTTATTTTCTTGATGAGTGAAGATTAACCAGAGGACAGTGTTGCCATTCCGTTGTCATGGGCTGTTGAATAGATTAGGAAAGTGAAGGAGGGGGAAAGCAAAAATTTAGAAGATGGTGTGCAGTGGGAAGATGAACCATTAACACCAGCACACTCAATAGCAGGCAGTGGGAGGAACTGCCTATAAAGAGAACATGTGCAGCAGAGGTGACTGCTACAGCGAGATGAACAGAGCAGACTATTAAGCTGAAAAGAAACTTGCAACAAAGATTTCTTCAAAAAAGACTTGCCCATTGAAAGGTATGATATTTAGTAATGAGAAGTTTTTTTAATTTGACTTTTGAGACATTTGAATTAATGGACAAATATGTATATGTAATTGAGTCAATGAAGCAGGAGTATTCTTGGAATGAATGTGGGTTTCAGGCAGTTACTCCAGTGTTAAAAAAAGAGACTAGCTGTTTATTTTAGGCCTGATGACCTACAATAAAAGGACATTGAGGACTATTTTCTATCTATATGGCAGTGTGTGCACTCTATGGACAATTTATGTGATAAAAGGAAAATTTGGACTGAGGAATGGGAGTTATGGACAATGTTGGAAGAAAAGGAAAACATTATGCAGCACATTTCATGTGTAATTATGCTTAATTATGTTTAATGGAATCAGAGGAACTGTTAGATATTTGGGACAGACCAAAATGTGTTTTTTTCTGCTGCAGAAGATGATTTGATTGATGAATTTACAAAAAAAATGGGTAGTAATGTATGCGGATTTGTAGGCCATGCAGCTAAACATTGTAAATCAGTATTGTAGGTATTGAAATCTAATGATAAGCAGTAATGCAACTGTGATAAAATGAATGAAAATGTTGAAAATGAAAATCTAGAACAAACTGAATTAACTGGTGACAAAGCATTACCTTTTTCAATGAAGAGGGGAAGGAAGAGGCTTCTGCAGATGAAGATGAACTGATAAAGAATGGCTGGTTGTAGAATGAATCTAAAGAGGTTGGAAAGATTCATAAAACAAACAAAATGAAAGACATTATTATAGGTAACTGATTTAGAGAAAAAAAAAAAAAAACTTGCTTGAAAAAAATGTTACAAAAAGGGTAACGGATACATTTTCCTTTCCTTTGCCTTACTGGAAACAGTACAAGACACGGCAGCCGAAGAACTGCTGTCATATATTTGTGTAACCAGTTACAGTATGATGTAACATGCTTATTCGAAACACATTTAAATAACGTAATATAGAAAGAACAGTTAAAGCAAGTGCAAGTGTGCATCGCTTAATGCCCTTTCGCACAACGTCCTACTGCCTTTATGCCCATACTGTGCTAAGTGAATGTAAACGCAGTTGCATGTTGTACAGAAGGATGTTAAGTGAAGCACAATGCAAAGTATACAGTGCCCACTTAACGCCCTAGTTGCTTAACGTTCAATTGGATAGAACCTATCCCAGACATTAAGCGCCAATTACCTGCATAGAAAAATCATAAGCTCTATGGGTAAAATTTATATTCTAAAATATTGTTTAAGATTTATATTACAATATATGAAGTTACTATTCCTTGACCAGGAAGGTTAGTGCTATTAGACAATTGTATTAAAAGGCCAGTAATAAGACTTATAGTAGTTATGCATTTATATCAGGTATTGAAAAAACACAACATTTTCAGGATTTAAAACATATTTGATGACCACATGAGTAAAATGATTTTCAGATACTTTAACAGTGATGTTAGGGAAAGAAAAAAAACAATGGAGAGAAGGGAATTTATCTAAAGAGTGTTTCCACAGTTTCAAATTAACAAAGGAAAGGAACAAAAATATACTGAAGGGAACGTTTAGGACAGTAACTGACATTTTATTTTCATACAGATTAAAGGAAGTTTTGTGGATTTTCTGATAATGTAGCAGTATGAGTTGGTTTTGAACACAAACAATTTATTATTTTAGAAGACAATGGGTGTACTAGATTAAGTGGGCACTGCTCAAAGTTGTAGCCATTATAAGATGAAAGGCAGGTATTATTTACAGAACATTTAGAAATATAAGATCTGAATAGGAATCGGTTAGCATGGTAGGTTGATCAGAAAACAAAATATAAAACTATGAATGTTAATGTAGAATTTTTGTGGCGTGACTGTAAAAAAGAAATGTATGAGAAAGAATGTCAGCAATTAGAGGTAGTTATAGAAGGTAATAATAAAAGGGCAATGATACAGCAAAAAATAATATTTATGATGAATGAAGTTTATATAAGAAATGGGTTTTTAGGGCAAAACTGTGTGACAACATGAGTAAATTGATTTGGAAAGACATTCCCTGGGATTCAAGAAGCTCGGTTTTAGCCTTGTGCTGAGCTTCCTCACTACAGATGGCGCAGCAGCGCCATATGAATATGTATGAGGGCACGTTGCCGCACCCTCGACATGCACAGGAAACGTGTGTGAGTGCAGGGGGCATGTACAAGTGCTTTATGGAGGCGTAAACATGCCCTGACACTTGCAAAACCTACTATGCCTACTAGTAGAGCACTCCCCTAATAGCAAGTCAGTAAGTCAGTGTCCGTGGATACCGAAATGTATGCTAAGCATAAAAGAGTGTCCACAAACAGTGAAATAAAATCGAAGTCGTAAACACACAAGCACGTAATGGAATGTAGAGCCCTGTCTCTAGAACTGTCACAATTAGATTCCCTGTCCCCGTGTCCCTATCATACATTCGAATTGCAGCAATAGCAAAGGTGTAAGCAAAGCACAGCGTGTCACTCCAATCGAGGCGTCGCGTAGCTTACACATCATATTCATTCAAATAGAGAAAAACATGCAGAATCAACGTAAGTGGCAATAGTGTAGTGTTTAGAGCATCCACCTATCAAACAGGCAGTCACGGTTCGAGCCCAGCAATAGCATATATCATTTTCCATGTGGAATGAATGTCGTTTTGCCATAAAATTGACATAAGAGTATCGCATGAGATATTTAACTTAAATATAATTCAAGCAAAGTGGCACTGTCATAATGAATAAGGTACTAGTAAGCAGGTGTAAGCACAAATAAGCAGCAGTAAACACATATAAGTACCAGTAAGCAAGTCTAAGTGCACTTGCGTGGGTCTAAGCAGTGCCCATCATAGGAAATGTATATAATTATATACAGATATATAATATATATATATATATATATATATATATATATATATATATATATATACACATATATATTATATATCTATATATATATATATATATATATATATATATATATATATATATATATATATAGGTTCATAGGTAGGTACTAGGCTATTGGCCCTAGGGCCTATATAGCCAAAGGTACCCTGGCTTTTGCCACCCAAGAAAATTATTTTCCTGTGCCACTGTCGAGCAGAGCCACAGAAGTGATCCCCGGGGTGAATTTCCTATCTCCCATCCAATCATCAAGATTTTTCTTGAACAGTGCTAATGAGGAGCTTTGTTTGATATCGATAGGTAGTTTGTTCCAGAGTATGGGAAGTCTCTGGGACAGGAATCTATCCCTCCAGCATGCTCTGTTTATTGTGGTGATGAGGTTTAGGTCCCTAGAGCATGTAGCTCATAGGGATTGGGATTTCTTTAAGTGGAGCATGTCTAAAAGCTCTGGGTTTGACATAGCTTTGTGTGTTAGGCAAAGATCGCCTCTGAGTAGGCGATATGCAACAGAGTAAAGCTGCAGTTTTTTGAGACGGTCTGCATAGGGCAAATTAATACTAGGCTAACT